>NW_026706364.1:0-200779 GCF_029867415.1 Vicia villosa | reverse complement strand
AATACACTTGATCGATGAGAAAAGACTTGCAGCTATCTGTCATGGCCAGCTATACCAAAAGCGCATGATCAAAGCATTCAACAAAAAAGTCAAAAGTCAAGCATACCAAACTGGTGGCTTGGTTATCAAACGCATCATCTTACCACAAGGTGATCCCAGAGGCAAATGGACCCCCACCTACGAGGGACCATTCATAATCAAGAAAATATTCTCCGGCGGTGCCATGTTGCTTACCACCATGGATGGCGAGGATTTCCCACACCCTGTGAATGCGGACATAGTCAAAAAGTACTTTGCTTAAAAAAAAAAAAAATACAGCTCGCTAAGTTGAAAACCTGAAAGGGCAACTTAGGCAAAAATGAGCGTCTCGGTGGATTGAAAACCCGAAAGGGCGATCCAGGCAAAAATTAGAGACAAAACAAATACTATCCCGGTAGGCTGAAAACCTGAAAGGGCAGCCTAGGCAAAAATTAGGGAATAAAGCATACAACTATGTCCCGCTCAGCTGCCTACTCACCGACAAGGTTCAACACCTCAAAGACACCGATCAGTCCAATCACTTTCTTCCAACAAGTGAGGGATGAGATGCTCGAAGACAGATTGGCAATAGCAGAATTGAAACTTGACTGGATCGTTCTCACATAGCTATTTCTTTTCATAAATACTTTTCAAAACTTTCTGACAATTTCCTACTTCTAGGATTGTTGTCTCCCTATACTAATCCGCCTATCACGGCACCTTTTCAAAAATCAATGCAGCTTATAACTAACATTTTCATTTTTTCTGTTTTGAATACGCGAGCATCCCAATGATATTTTGAATGAACATATGCATTTGAATATGATTGATGTTTACCAGGAAAAACAGGAACGGCATTCCGGACATGTCCCAATTATTTGGACATTATCCTAAACCAGCATCAGAAGGAAGTTTCCCCAATGGAGACACATTCCTCAACAAATCCCTCAAAAAGATTTTTCTTTCGAAAGAAGTCTTATTCCCCAGCAGGGTTGTTCCAGATTACTGTCTTCAGAAGGTGTGATCTCCGCACCCAAACTTGGTCAGATAGTGCATCGGAGGATTATGCATCTTCCTCATTCCCACTCCAAAGGGCGTCACAGTCCGAACTCTCAAAACTACTGTTCATCCCCGAGCAGTAATCAAAGATCCTTCAATAGAACATCCTGGTTCTCAAAGAATTTCCCCAACCCAGGGTACTCAAGCGAGACAGAAGATCATCAACAACCACGATGCCTTCACTTCCAAATGGCTAGCAGGGATTTATTTTCCCAATCACAATGCCTTCATTTCTTGACGACTAAGCTGGGATTTATTTTCCCAATCAGGAGCTTGACACGCTCTAAGCTGCATAAACCATGCATCACATTCACATTCATATTCACAATCATGCATCATACGCATATTCATACACAACATAACTTGCATATTTCTCCTCTAGTTCGAGGATCTCATACATTACATGCATCATAGACATTGCATATCACTAACTTGATTTTTCAGGCAAACGAATGTCTTCAGCAAAGATGTTCTCACTCACATGCAGTGTTCATCCTGAATCTTATTCAGACAAGCAGTCCTTTCAGATACAATCAAACCAAAGATTCACTCTGAAGAACTCTCATTCTCAACTCATTTATCATCTAACATTGCTAGTCTAAGGCGATACCTCAGACGGTTCCAGAACGATCTAGCATTGCAGATCTAAGACGATACCTCCGACGGTTCCAGAACGATCTAAGCATTTCGGATCTAAGGCGAAACCTCAGACGGTTCCAGAACGATCTAGCATTTCAGATCTAAGGCGATACCTCCGACGGTTCCAGAACGATCTAGCATTTCAGATCTAAAGCGAAACCTCAGACGGTTCCAGAACGATCTAACATTGCAGATCTAAGGCGAAGCCTCAGACGGTTCCAGAACGATCTAACATTACAGATCTAAAGTGATACCTCAGACGGTTCCACAATGATCAACTTTCAAATCCTTCATCAAGATATAATCAACGGATTCATTCTGATGAACAAACCATCAACACATTTTCCAGGTGGCATCCGAAAGCCCATCTCAGGTAATGTTTCAATCTGCCAACAACATTTCACAGACAACATTCAAATGCAACTTCCAACATCTCTGCTGATCAAGGTAAGTGCAAATTTTCAGGGCATCTATTTATTCAATCATCTTCTACCTTCAGATTTCAGACAATCTCTTCAGGTTTAAGAAGATTGAATAGGGGCAACTGTTATACCCCAAAATTTGCCCACATCTTTTTTTAAGAAAACTTCAATCTGAAAATTAAGAGTTTCATATAAACATGGATTTTTATTTCAAATATCCTAAACATATGAAGTGCTTAAATTTCAGAATTTCTCTTACACAGTAACTTGGCTAACAGTGGAATTTATTCTTACGCAAACGCCAAATGCTGTTCATTACACCACAAATACTATTTATTTATTTTACAGATAAATAGTACTAACACAGTTCATGCAGGGTTAAATCTTTTTTGCAGGCGCAAAAGCAGGAAACTCACACTGTACTGGTAACAATTGTTTTTGGTTTCCCACTAACTTTTGTACTATATTCCATTATTTTCAAAATCTTTTCAAATCTCTTCTTTCCAATTCAAATCTCAACTTTATTCTACACATCTCTCTTTTCCCAACAATATCATACACTTTCTTTCAAATCTCACTTCCACTCAAAATTTCCTTTTGTACGGAATCACATCATTCCCCAACGTCTCTTTCCTTCTTTCCATTCTATAAATACTTCTCATTCTTCCATAAAATCTCACATCAAATTCTAATTCATTTCTCAAATTTCCACTTCATAATCCATTTTCTCTTCTTCCCTAACAAAAATGGCAAAATGGATAGAGACACTGTCTCTTACAGTCATCACCATTGCTACGGTGATCATGACTTTCTTCTGCCTGCACAGTCCTGAGGAGTGTGGACCTGCAATGGTTATGCTCCCAATCATCTACATGTTATTGATCATAGCATGGTTCATCAACCGTCATTTTTAAAGTTTGCCGTGTTTCTTATTTTCTTAAACGTACCGTCTATTCGTCGTACTGTTCAATAGTATGTAATATTTATACTGTCAGTATTAAATGTTGTACTATTTGTCATAATATTGCTTAATTACTAAGATAATATTTTGTGTGTTTCTGCCAGTCAAATATTTCTATTTCTGTGCATTTAACAATTTTCAGGTTATTATCGGTAATTTTGCCCACATACCGTAAATATCAGTTATTTATTATGTTTCTGTTTTCTAACAAGTCATGTAAATAAATTTTCATGCTTCACACCAAACAAAAACAAAAATAACAACAAAAAAAAAAAACAAAAAAAGAAAATTAACTTTGACGGTTGATTTTTCACTTTAACTGCTGCTTCAGTACACGAACAGTCGGTTGACAGACAAACTGCAGACAGTACAATTCACAGTGATTTGTACAATCAATCAAATCAATCATTCACAATTCAAATTTCCAAGATTTTTGTGTTAGAAGTCTTCTGAATATCACGCGATTAGCAGAAACTCAGCACTGCACAAAAATCAGGTACGCTTAACTGTCTCCTACACAAACAGTCCCTAATCAGGGTTTTTCTTGTTTTTACAGGAGCAACAAGTTTTTGAGAGCTCAAATGGATTTCATATACATCCATACATCTCAAAGTACCATCATACAAATTTTCAAACTTCAAATCACTCAGACGCACCGTCAGCAGCTCAAACAGTCAACAGACGACCCGTTTGACCAAAAAAGTCAACTGACAGTCAAAAATGAAATTTTTTGTCAAAGTCCATATTTTGTCAAAGGATTCAACATTTGATCATTGGATGATCACAATTCATCAAGGAAAGATCAAAAATCAACAAAACCCTAAGATTCAAAATTAGGGTTTTTGCCTGAAAAGTCAACTCAACTTTGACTGATCATAACTCTCTCATCCTTCATCCAAAAAATGTCAACCAAAGCTCATTTTGAAGGAAATTCAATTATCTTTCAAATGCAATTGATCCCATGGTCATTGCATTCACCATTTGAAAAATATGGCCAAAGACATTACAGGTCATTTTCAAAGTCAACAAAAAGACACTTTTTTCAAAAGGACACACAAGGAGAACCAAAAATCATTTTGACATGAGACCAAAGACATTGGTTAGAGGACTCTTTGAGGTTTCCAAAAAGTGCAAGATCTCCTTCATATGACAAAAATTGAAGGATTTACACCTTGTTGAAGTTGGCTAAATTTTGGGAAAATGCATGAAATCAACATTGCTCAAAAATGTTTTTTTTCCAAATGAGTCCAAGTTTTTGTGGTCCAAACATCTTTGCCATGTTACTATGGGCCTTCCACGACCAAGACAAAGCCCACATCTATATTATCCATTTTTGACATAATTTTATTTTAAGATTAAAATTAAAGGAAATTGCATGGATAATTGATGGCTTGATCTCCAAGTATGACACACCTCCAAAGTCTTCATTTTTCTGCAGAAAATTGATGCCCAAGGCAAGAGCATTGAATGGAGTCAAGGATTGGTCAAAAATTCAAGGTTTTTAATATTTTAAAAACCAAACTTTCAACAAAGGCAACAAGGCTTCTTGCTTCACTTCCAAGCAGCCTTTGGGCTATAAAAGAAGCATCATACTTCAGCAAAATAGAGGAGACACGAAATATAGCAAGAGCATAGCCAAGAAACCTCTAAAATTTCTCAAAATTCTCCAAACTTTGTAACTTTCGAATTATATATTTCAGCCACTATCAATACAAACCAATTGCTCTAATCATCTCCTGGCACTTAATATAGTAAGTTGGAAGCAATAACCATGGCTATATACTCATAGAAATCGTGTTTCAAAAATAACATATTCATGCATATTATCAACTTGTGATATCTAAACTATAAGCTTATTTAAACACAATCTAATGCCTTTGCCATCCATTTGAGATCATATGGGGTAGATCTAACGTTTAACATGTGAGTTTAAAGCCCTGAATCGTGGGGTGCCATGGTTGAAGCTCAAAGCTTCAACCTCTTCGTGTTCATACTTAACGTGGTCAAATGAGAAAACTAACCTCACCATTGGACTCAGGAGGTCATCTTTAGTAGATCTGGGCCCTTGTGGTTTTTATTTTCATGCCTTTTTGTAGGTTTCAAAAATCCAGAAATTCGAAGGTGGAATCCGCAGGTAAAATCGCAGGTAAGTCCGCAGCTAAATCCGCAGGAAATAGGTTGAAGATGATGAATAGTGATGAGGACTCTTTGACCACACGCGTGGCAAGTCCTTCTCTTCCTATTCGCCAGTCAACCGCACGTGGGTCCCACGCTGGACTCTCAAAGTCAGCATAATTCCATGTTATCCCTCTAGCCACGTGCATCATGTTCCATTCAATCTGGGCCATAGATCCTCATTAAAAACGAATCCAACGCACCATAACACACAACCACACCATGCACCTTCATCTGACTTCCACACCAGATTAGTATCCTTTTTAATTTTCTATTTTATTTTATTTTTATTTGCAAAAATAATTAAAAATAGTTAAAAAATCCCAAAAAATTCACAAAAAATATTTTAAACTTCTAAAATAATATATTATTTCCTGAAATAAAAATATTTTATTTTTCTTCAAAATTTCAATATTTTACATAATTAATTAGTATGTATTTGTATATTTGCTTATTAATTATTTTAATTAGTCAAAAAATCATAAAAAAAATTGTTCTTTGTGTTAAATATTGTTTATATATCATAAACTAATTTTGTA
Source organism: Vicia villosa (assembly GCF_029867415.1). NCBI lineage: Eukaryota > Viridiplantae > Streptophyta > Magnoliopsida > Fabales > Fabaceae > Vicia > Vicia villosa. The sequence goes on along the minus strand of NW_026706364.1, from coordinate 194,966 downwards.
CATATTTAGGATAATTTTCTCTTTAAGTTTTAATTATTTGTGTAATTATTTGCATAATTATGTTTTGATTAACTTAAAATATCAAAAAACAAATTTCAAAAATTCCAAAAAAAATTAGTTTTGTTCTAAAATCAATTAACAAACATTTTGTACATATTTTTAAACTTATTTGCTAGGTTTAATCATATTTCCATCTTTTCTTTATTTTAAATTAATTAATAATGCATTAATTATATTTAAAATAAATCACAAAAATACAAAAATATGCCTTTTATTTCTTGCAATTTAAAATTCCTAGATAAATGTATAGGATGTCAAATTCATGTAAATAGGCTAGTTTACATTTCCCGCACAATCGATGTAATAGCGTAGATTTACTTTCTGCACTTTACATTTCCGCATTTTAATTTCCAGCACCCATATAAACTGCGTGTATGTCAAAGATAAAACTGAACCGTCAGATCACTAACTTCAAAGATAAATATCTGAATTCAATCACAATCACATTTGCACCTCCTAGGGTAACCCCTTTTCACTCTTTTCAAAATCAAAGTTACATTTCTACTGTTTCGAGTACAAAATCGAACCTTTTGTTCATATCCGACGAATGGATAGATTTTTAAAGGGAACAAGGATAAAGACCTCCTAACTCAGGGTAGACCTCCTAGTTTGCTTGCTCAAAATCAAAACAAACAAAATTCTCATACACTGTTGTTTTTTAAAAACGAATTTTCCAAAAGACAATATTTTGTATACATCCAAACACGGATCATTACAAAATTAACGATCTTTTCAAAACATCTTTCGAAAGATAAACAAGCATTTGTATATATCCGCACAAGGATCATTACAAATTCTATTTGCAAAGGTATTTCAAAAACACAGGTAAAGCATTCCGAATCAATTGAAAAGTAAAGCAAATGAGCTAAGCAAACTAAAGAGCCCATGGATAACCATGGATACAAAGGGTGCTAACACCTTCCCTTTGTATAACCTACCCCCTTACCCAGAATCTCTCAAAGGTCTTTTTTCTGTTTCTTTTATAAACCTTTCCTTCATTGGATAAAATAAAAGGTCGGTGGCGACTCTGTAAACTTTTTCAAAAGTGACGCGAAAGCGTCCGATCGACAAAAAAGAGTCAGTTCACGTATCCCACCCACGGAGGGGTATGGCCCGAAAGGACGGTCCACACATATCAAGAGGAAGAAAAAGACAGTATCAACCGCAACAAATTTTTGCTATGACTCCAGTTGTTAGCCAAGCTCCGCCTCAAAATGTGCAGAAGCCTTAGCCTCAACAGCCTCGACAACAGGCTCCTCAACAAAATCAACAAAGGAAATATCCACCTTTTGATCCTATTCCGACGACTTATACAGAATTACTGCCTTTTCTACTTCAGATGAATCTAGTTCAACTGAGGGATCCTCCCCCTCCTTCTGCTAATCCACCATTTTGGTACAAGACGGATGCTCCTTGTGCTTTTCACAAGAATGCTCCTGGTCATACTGTGGAAAATTGTTACCCTCTCATGAGTGAAGTACAGAAACTGGTCCGAAGCAACATGCTCACCTTCAAGGATGTTAATCCTAATGTTCAAGTTAATCCGCTGCCTAACCATGGGACTGTCCATGCAATACAAACTCAATCCGGTTATGAATACCTACATGATGTTCGTGAATCAACTCGATCTTTGGTACAGATGCACATTGTATTCTGTGGACTTAACTGTTTTCCTCCTCACAATCACAATGCTTGTTCAGTTTACTCAAACACCATTCAAGGATGTGCAATTGTGATCAAAGATCTTCAGAAACTGTTGGATAGAGGAATCATCAGTATATCAAGAAGGAAAAGAAGTGAAGAAACTCATTATGTTAATATGGTGCATGGATGTCCTGGGAGGTACCAAGTATGGGACAGTCGTTTCATCAGAGAACCTTTAGTCCTAATGCACATAAGGATATGTCGGTTGGCTTTCTTTCAACGTGATCATAATGCTTGTAGAATTTGTTTGTGAATCCTCGAGGCTGTCGTCAAGTCAGAAGAGAAATTCAGAAGATGTTGGATGAGAGGACTCTCCACATTACCTATGAAAGAGATGATGACATTAATATGGCGAATGTTGAGTTTCCGGTCCCCGATGTTGTGGAGATATCTTATGATAGTCAAAACATGGCTGCTATTCCTCTCACAATTCAAATGCCAAAGCCATTTCCTTACAACTCAAGTACTACTGTTCCTTGGAGATATGGTGCCACCATCATAACAGGAGAAGAAGAAATTAATCCTGGACCTGAGTCAACTGTTGTGAACATTGCTGATGTAAGCCATATGACTCGAAGCGGTCGTTTGTTTGCACCAATTCCTCCTAAGCCAATGAACAATTTGTCTATATGAGTTCCTCCTCAGAAGGATGTGCATAAGGAAGAGCGTGTTATCCCTAAACCCGTCTTTAAAACTAAAGATGATGATGCGGAAGAATTTTCGAACCTAATCAAGAAGTGCAACTACAAGGTGGTTGACCAACTCCTTCAGACATAATCAAAGATATCCCTGTTGGCCTTATTGGTACACTCAAAAGCTCACTGGAATGCACTAATGAAAGTTCTGAAGCAAGCCTACATTGAACAAGATGCAACCCTCGAGCAATTTGATAATGTTGTTTCCAACATTACCGTCAACAATGTACTAAGCTTTAGTAAAGAAGAACTTCCCCCCAAAGGACTAGAGCACAATCATGCCCTACACATCTCCATGAAATATGGAGGAGATACCCTGACAAATGTGCTAGTTGATACTGGTTCATCCTTAAATGTCATGCCCATAAGCATCTTAGGAAGACTGTCCTATCAAGGGGCAACTATAAGGCTGAATGGGATTGTTGTGAAAGCTTTTGATGGTTCAAAGCGCACTGTGATTGGAGAAGTTGATCTTCCTATCCGCATCGGACCTCATGATTTTGAAATTACTTTTTAGATAATGGACATCTACCCCGCTTACAGCTGTTTGTTGGGAAGACCCTGGATCCATAGTGTTGGAGTTGTTACCTCCACTATTGATGCTCTGCTCTGTATTATTGTCTGATTGGAATTGATGTTTGGCTAAAACATATAATAGCAGCAAAAGACATTTTTATGTATAAGTCCTGCTGTAATACGGTGAACTGACTTTTATTATCGAAATGTACGGTAAAGCAAGAGTCGCCATCGACTTTTATTTTATCCAAATATCGGAAAGGCTAAAAGAACAGGAAAAACCTTTTAAATAAAATAGGGTTCGGGGGGTAATTATGCAAAGGGAAGGTGTAAGGCACCCTTTGCATCCATGGTTTTCCATGGGCTCTTAATTGCTTTGCTCGTTTTTTGAAAAGAAATGTAGAAGAAGAAAGCGGACTTTAGCTCGTAAATGAGCGTAGCCATTTTGAAGATTTATGAGAAAGAATATGAAAGATTTTTAGAGCAAGGCAAAGCAATTAGGGGCAATTACCTTATAGTTTGAAAAAGAAATTCTTTTAGCCTTTTAGGGGAAAGGGTCTATCCTTGCCATAAGAGGGCAGGAAGCCTTTCATTTGGAGGTTGAAGGGTCATCGCATTATCGTTCGCCATAAGACTGACCCATGCCATAGAGAGGAAGGTAGTCTAAGGGAAGGATCAGAATAGCCTTTTCGTAGGTAGCCAGAGGATACCTCAGCCTTTTCGTAGGCAACTTCCGAGGGTCGAGATCATGTGTATCAAAGGCAGCATCATTAGGGACCATGATCTTAATCGAGGCAACATGGCTGAGGTATCCTCATATTCGAGGGACTGGCTATTCTGCAAAAAAAACACAAGGCAACAAGGCAACAGGCAACAGACAACAGAGAGGTTACCCCAAAAGTGTGCGTGTGTGCACCAATCACGTGATTAGTTCAGAATATATTATCTTATAATAGTTAAGTGATTCTAATTTAATTCAGGGTTGCATCCCTAAAGTTACTAACCACAACAATTAATATTAACAGTAAATACGAGGAAGGGGAAAATGAAACCAGCGGAGGAAAGGGGAATTGAAACCAGCGGGATAAGAATGCCATAGGTCTAACACAAGTAATAAATAAGATCAAGGTTTAGGGTTACCGATACTCGAGGCTTTGGCAATTGGCAAACCCCGAAAGGTGGGAAAAATAGAAAGCAAAATAGGGTGAGTGCATTATTAGTTCGGAGGCAAACATTACTAACCCTAAAAATAAAAATATAAAGAAATTTAAAATAAATAGATAAATAAATAGGTACTTAGCTTCGAATTTGATCTGATATGGTTAGCAGTCGGAGGTAGCCTCGGGCATTGACTCTGACCATCTGAGAATTGACAGAAGATAATAGGACGTAAGTGTATGAAAGTTCTTTTGTGTTAAATATAAAAAAGAAGGGAAAAATAAATAAATAAGAAAATTGAATCGGGACTTAGCTTTGGGAAGGGCGTGGCGCGTAATCGGAAGGCGTTTGAAAAGTAACCCTGAAAAGGCACAGAAAAAGAAATATTCAGTGTATGGACTGATCTTCGTAAACCCTGATTAGGGTACAAAATAAATAAGAAAATACGAACTATTTAATTAATTATTGGTCTTGCGACCTAATTAATTAAATCGGGAAAAGAAAATAAAACCGAGCATGCAAGTATTTTTCAGGAATTTTTTAGAATAAAAACGAGATAAATATGAATTTTTAAATATATGTGAATAATTAAACATATAAATTAAAAATAAGAAAATAAAAAAATAGATAAAAAAACAATATTAATATATAATATATACTATACATATAAATTAAGAAAATAAAATCAATATAAATAATATATAATAAAAACATATTAATTAAATAAACAAGTGTATGAAATATATAAAATAAATAAATAAATAATCAAATACATTATATAAAAAAGGTTTTTATAATAAACAAAAATAAATAGGTTATTATTATTAAGAAAAAAAAGGATTTAAAATGATATATATATATATATATATATATATATATATATATATATATATATATATATATATATATATACATATATATATAATATAACTATGTTATATAATTAAATATAAAAAAAATATTTGGAAAAACTTAGCTGGGATCGCGTGCAGCACTCGCGTGATAGACTTGGTTGACCTGCACCCTTAGAAACGTTAGATCCGTCTGAGCGATGATCTGACGGTGGATGGTGGGAGAATGCATCGTATCTGCGTAGATCATGTCGCACTGGATCCATCTGTTTGAAACATGGAATACGCGCGCGTTTGGACGAATAGGAGAGCGCCACGCTTTGTCTCCTTCGTTTTGAAAGCCCTGAAACGTTAGCTACAAATTTGCTACGGATTTGGCTCGTAGCAGGCCAATCTGCAAATTACAAAAACTTGTATACACAAAAGAAATTTAGCGCGACCCTATGATTAAGATCGTCCAAGCCTCGCGAAATCAATGGCACCTGAAATTTCTCCTAATTTTACCCTAATAGAGAAGCCCTCTTCCAAGCTCATGAACCCTAGCCATGGTGATTCTTGGTATGAGCAGGGAATCGATCAAATAACTGTCCAGAATCACTCAACACAACATTACAAACAATTATATGCGATCAAAATGTATGTATGTTTCGTGAATTATTGCAATCGAAAAATAGAAAAAGAGAGACAAACTGTGACTTGTGATGGTGAATCAGCAACGTGTCTGGGTTTGATGATGGTTGGGAATCCTTCAGAGGAGTCCTAGGAACGTATTGTGATCCTTAAAACCCTTCGAAACAAGCTGCAACCACCAAAATGATTCTGAAAATTTTCTTGAATTCTTGCACTTGGTTAGGGCTCTTGGACTGCAGAAAATCGTGAACCCTTGCTTTTAAACAGTTTGTCTACTTATAGAGGAGATATTAGGTTAATAAATTTGAACAAAATCTTCTTGCATCTTTGATTTCAATTTTTTGGAAATTTGATTTGAAATATGTTTCTAAATTAAGCCAAATCCAATCTTTTCCCAACATTAGCCCTTGCACGAATTTGTTAATGAATGTTGATGATTTACATGATTGATTATGATTGGAATGATTGATTAAATCAAATCTTGGAATTTTCCTTGATTTGTTTTGAATTTAACCACTTTAATATGAATAAAAATCCATAATAAATCAAATAAATTGATTAAATTCGTGGCAAATGGTTTGTGGGCTCTCAATGTCATAAGGAACAAGTTTGGATCTTAAAAATGTAGGCCCATTAGCAAAAAAATTCAAACTCCTTCACATTTTTCCCTCCAAAATAGTCCAACTTTGACAAGGCCTATCTCTCTCATTTTTTGAGGTATGGAAGTGTTTTAATATTTTTTAGAAACCTTAGAGAGTCCTCTAACCAGTGTATTTGGTCTCATATCAAAATTATTTTCCATGCTCCTTGTGCGTCCTTTTGAAAAAAGTGACTTTTTGTTGAGTTTTGAAAAGGACCTATAATGTTTTGGTCCATATCTCTCAAATGAAGCATTTTTAGACTTGGCATGTGAGAGACAAAATTGTAGAGAATCAAATTTCCTTCAAGATGAGCTTTAGATGGAAAATTTCTGATGTTCCATGTGAGAGTTATGGCTGGTCAAAGTTTAGTTGACTTTTCCTATACAAACCCTAATTTAGAAACTTTTTGATTTGTTGATTTTTTATCTTTCCTTGATGAACCATGATCAATTCTTGATCAAATGGTGAATGATACTTCAATATGAGGATCTTGACAAAAAAATCAGGAGTTTTGACTTTACTTTGACCACAGTTGACTTTTAGGTTAACTTAGTCGACTGTTGACTTCCTGAACAATTGAGTGACCAATTCTTTGAGATGAGACTTGATATTTGTCATGGAGATTATGTGAGATATATTGAGCCATATGAGATGCCATGGAGCCATTGACTCACTGATTTTCCTTTGAGCAGACCAAACCCTGGTTTCAGAGCCTTATATAGGAGAGTGTGTCTTGGAGCTTTATGTATTGATTTGAATTTTGTATAAGAGAAATAGTATGGGCAAATTTGGGGGTATGACAACTGCCCCTGTTCAATTTTCTTGAACCTGAAGATGTAGAGTGGTTTGTGTGCCAGTCGGTATCTGAAGGTAGAAGAGGATTGAACACTAGAATACCCAGGAATTCGCCCTAGCTGAAGCAGGGACTTTTGTCGGAGACAGGCTTAAAGGTTCCGTCCAAGTGTTGGAAAATATATGTGAGACGGGCTTAAAAATGCCATTTGATCTGAAGAGGTTCTTGAATAGGGTAGATCCCTGGCTGATGAAAAGGAGTTTAGGCTTTAACCAATGCTCGGGAAGGACTGTCTTGTAGAAGATTAACTGAGAGGCTCCTTGAAAGGGCAGTAGATGTCTTGGAAAATGTTGGATAAATATTTAAAGGGAGATTACCTAAAGAGGTTGAGATATGTCTTAGACAAGACTAACCTAGAAAGGTTCCTAGAAAGGGTATGATACGTCTTAAACAAGACTACCTAAAAAGGCTTCTATAACAGATTACCTAGAAAGGCTCCTAGAAAGGATATAATATGTCTTAAACAAGACTACCTAGAAAGGCTCCTAGAATGGATATGAATCATCTTAGAAAAGATTACCTAGAGAGGTTCCTAGAAAGGATGATAGATGTCTTAGAAAAGACTACCTAGAAAGGTTGTGATACATCTTAGAAAAGATTACCTAGAAAGGTTCCTAGAAAGGATGAGAAGTTCTCTGATTGTTTCTGAATTATCTTTGAAGAAAGACCTGGAATGAAGTGTCAGAACTGTATTTGTCTTGAATGAGTGTTGAGATCGAATCGTTGATACGATTGTATTTGCACTGCACTTGGATGATAATATTCTTTTGATTGTGAAATAACCTGAAAAGGCAAAATTAGTTTCATGCAATGTCATGATGCATGTATTATGTGATGGGGTTCTCGAAATAAACGAGAATGCTGAATGTTATGTATGTAATGTGAATGATGCATGGATGTACTATATAGTTAAAGCATATTGGTAATTCTTGTATAGCAACTGCTAATTGAGAAAATAAATCCCTGTATGCTGTTGGGGATAATGACAAAAGAATTCCTGTATTTCGTTCGATGAAATCCAGCTGGGGATTCCTTATCTTCGCTTGGGGATGAAAATGACTTGAGTGATCTGATCCTGATGTATCCTCGGGACAAGAGAGATGAGTATACTATCCGACCAGATTTCTGAGCGGCAACTTTAATGGAAATAGCGAGTCTGAATAAACCATGCTAGAGAAGAAGATTGTGTCGGAAAACCGGCAATGTTGGGGAACCAAGTTTCTGTTGGGAATAGATTGCTTGAAGATAACTTCTTAAAGCTTTCTACGTGGGGATAAATTATGAAAATTGCTCTATGGGGAAGATTCCCAAAGATTTCATCCTTTCATTGCCCCTTGTCTTTGAATACTTGTTGTTGGATGATTTATTCTGATACTCAACAAATACAGAATATTCTTGGAATATTTTGTAATCCTATGTGGCGCAGATTTAAAGGTCTAAAGAATATTTGAAGAATCAGATCAGAAGATTGAAGATTTAGCAAGTTTCTAATTTAGGAGATAAATTAGGAAACTCATGATTAAAAAGACCTTGATTGTAGCAAAAGATTTTTGCAGATTTGTAACAGCAAGAAGTGCTGCGATTTGTATCCCAAGTCCAATTGGGAATAGGTTATAAATAGAAACCTTTGTAACCTAGTTTGAGTGAGCTAGCCGAGTATTGGCAAGATGTAGTCTTAAGGGTTAGCCATGTAGGTGAACCACCCGGTTTGTGGGATGGTCACTGATATGTGTTTCTCAAAGCTGTTAAGCAAGAGAAGTTTAGTGTCAATCTCGAAGCCTATAGGTAAGAGATGTTGTGTCCTTGGAGGAAGCTGTTAAGCAACTTCAGGTTATGTTTGTTTATGTATTTAGAATGTTGGTAATTAGGCCGTCGTTGCCGTGGCTGAGTTCTTGACTACTAGACATCATTGCTATGATTGGGAGTGGAATGGAGATATTCCATATTTAGGGAGAACCTAGGTAGAAGGTTCATTGGGTAGTGATTAAGTGAGGAGTTGTAAACTGGGCGCTTAGCTCTGAATTGATACTACTAATAGTGGACTTCATCCCTGGCTTGGTAGCCCCTAGAGTAGGTAGTTAGACCGAACTGGGTTAACAATTAACTGTGTTATTTATCTTCTGCATTGTGTTGTTTGTTCAGTCATGGATGTTATGACATCGTGTATAACATCAGGTTTAGAAGTGTTAGCTGTTCCTTTACAGAACCATATAAATTTACAATCTGGTTATGTTGACTGAACATATGTGATCCCATGTCTCATTGACTCCTTCTTAGGGGTAATTAAAAATTGTGGGATCTTTCTGTTCTTCCTCTGCTACATTAATAACAGATCAGATGTCTTGACCTCGTGAATGACATCGAAGTCTGTCATACCAGAATTTCAATTGGTATCAGAGCAGGCATCCTGTCTGTTTCTGGATGATATCCATGAGGGATACATTCTGGTTGTGGTAAACATAGAAGATTGTGTGAACAAGGAATGTTCATATTGTATGGTCCCTTTGAAGGTGTTTTCATGTTGGCTACATTTATGGTAAAACATACTTGGTTGATAATGTGTTATTCAGGCTGCATTTGTAATACAGGTTCTATAGTGAATGTCATGACCGATGTCATGACATCCGTGTGTGACAGCAGGAGTTCTTATTGTTTATTAAATGTGTTTCCTAATGTCTCTCAATTATCAATTTCGGAAACCTTTTATTGTGTGCTGAATATTTCGTCGAGAAGATCATGCTGACATCACATTTTGTAACAACCAGATGGCGTGTAAATTAGGTTAACCCTAATTTGTTTCTAAAAAAACCCAAGGCCTAAGAGCTGCATATAAAAAGACTGCAATCCTATTTTGGACTGCAGACAGAAGATTCTGTGTATTTTGAAGAACCGTAGTTCTGTAGCTGTCTCTTGTGATCCAAGCAATTGTCATTGACGATTGCGTTGGAATAGGTCGTGTTTGTTTATTGTCACTCTAAGCTTTTAAGCACGAGTGTGTGTCTCTTGATTGAAGCTTTTAAGCAGATCAAGGTGTGTTTTTGAAGAGTGTCTTCTCTCTATAATTGTTATATGTTTATTTGTAATCACGAATGTGATTGAGGGGGAGTGAGTGGAGATACTCAGTTCTAGGAATAGGTTGGAATTGCAATGGGTAGGTTTTAAGTGAGGAGTTGTAAACGGGGGAGTTTAACTCCGAATTAATTTTACTTATATTGGATTCCCTCCCTGGCTTGGTAGCCCCTAGAGTAGGTTGTTTAAACTGAATTGGGTAAACAATTATGTGTGTTCTTTATTATTTTTATGTTGTTCTGTTATAATTATTTGTGCTGTGTAATTGTGGATGTCAAAACATCCAGTAAAACATCGAGCGTGTGTTACAAGAATTTTCAATTGGCATCAGAGCAGGCACCCTGCCTGTTTACATCTGGATGAGATATAGGGATAACAAAATTATGGTACTATGGAGAAGGAACTGTTAGTGTTTGGGAATAGACCACCTATCCTGGATGGCTCTAACTATGACTACTGGAAACCTCGTATGGTAGCAGTCATAAAATCTGTGGACAGCAAGGCCTGGAGAGTTGTGGAAAGCGGATGGAAACATCCTGGGAAGATTATGGAAGATGGAACCACTGTTCTAATTCCTGAAACTCAATGGGGCAAAACAGAAGAAGAGCTAGCTTTGGGCAATTCCAAGGCCCTAAGTGCCTTATTCAATGGGATTGACAAGAACATATGTAGGCTTGTGCAATACTATGAGCTAACTAAAGAAGCTTGGGATATCCTTAAAACAACACATGAAGGCACGTCCAAGGTAAAGATTTCGAGAGTTCAAATGCTTACCACCAAGTTTGAAAATCTCAAGATGAAAGAGAATGAAACCATTTATGAATTCTATATGAATGTCCTTGAGATTTCAAACAACTCAAGAGTCTTAGGAGAAAAAATGACTGAAGAAAAATTGGTAAGAAAGATCCTCAGATCACTGCCTAAGCGATTTGATATGAAGGCAACTGTCGTAGAGAAAGGCCATGAAATCAGCAACATGAAGATGGACGAACTCATTGGGTCTCTACAAACCTTTGAGTCAAGCATCTGTGAGCCTGTTGAAAAGAAGAACAAAAGCATAGCTTTTGTCACCTACACAGGTGATAATTCAAGAGAAAGCAATGGTGGAAGTGATGAGAATTTATCAGACGCCGTAGCCATGATTGGAAAACAATTCAACAAACTTATTAAAAGGTTTTATCAGAAGTCCAGACCCAATGTCAAGAACAATTCCAATGACATCAGCCAGACATATGACTTAAGCAAAAGATTCAAAACTAAGGAGAAGCCCAATCAAGGGAAAGGGGTTCAGTGTCATGGATGTGAAGGACTTGGGCACATAAGAGCTGAATGTCCTACCTACCACAAGGAGCAAAAGAAAGGAATGTCTGTCACCTGGTCTGATGAAGACTCAGATTTGGAAGAAGAAACTGCAAGACATGTCACGGTTCCAATAAGAATCTATGAATCTGATGATGATTCTAGTGATGATGAGCTAACCTTTGACGAACTAGCTGCCTCATACAAGAAGTTGTGTATGAAGAATGCTGAAGTCCGCAAACAAGTGGAGAAGCAAGAGATAATCATAAGAGAGATAGAAACTGAGAAGAATAAACATCTTGCAACCATAGACTCCCTTAGTAGTGAAGTAAGCATGTTAAACTACAAACTTGATCAAATGACCAAGTCGTTTAAAATGCTGAACAGTGGAACTGATACTCTAGAAGAAATTCTGGAATCTGGACAAAGAACATGAGACATGTCTGGAGTGGGATTTATGGCTAAAGAGGAATTCATCTCTGGATTCAGGAGAGCAAAGCCCGAGACTTATGTGACCAACCAGATGCCAGCGCCAATGACACAACATCAAGAAAATAGAAGAAGGAGGCATTCAAAGAGGAAATTCCAAAAATGGAGGTGTCATCACTGTGGAAGATTTGGTCACATAAAACTATTCTATTTCAGACTATTTGTATATCAAGATCAAATCCATCAAGCCAAATCTGAATATGATACATGTAACAGGAAGCAATCGGGGGTGGCTAAGAATGTTGCTCTAATAGCACACACCACTCTAAGAATGCCCGCCAAAGAAGATTGGTACCTTGACAGTGGTTGCTCAAATCATATGATTGGGAGCAAGAACTCACTAGTAAACCTCAATCTTGAGGGAACCAACTATGTGACGCTTAGTGATGGAGATATAAGAGAAGTCAAAGGTGTTGGCAAGATAGAAGGTCGGGGAGTTCCTAATCTACACAATGTTTTACTTGTACAAGGACTGGCCATAAATCTTATAAACATTAGCCAACTATGTGATGAAGGACTCTATGTCAGGTTCACTAAAGAAGAGTGCATTGTTACCAATAAAGAAAATGAAGAAGTCATGAAAGGAGTCAGATCTGAGAATAACTTTTATCTATGGAAGCCTAAAAATTCCAAGTCACTGACTACTTGTCCCATGGCTAAAGAAAAAAATGAAGAAAAATATTAAGAAAGAACTATCAAATTGAAAGTTCCAGTTCCCTAAACAAGAATCCTGATAGAAGAAGTGGATGAGTCTGATGATGAGACTTATATTGAAGAACTCACCAGCGAAGAACTAGCTACTGAATACTCTGAGATGTGACTACTAAATGGAGAATTGATAAAGAGACTAACGATATATGAAAATGCTTATGCCCTGTTACAAGGAGAAAGAGTAAAACTCATGATGAACATTGTTGATCTAGAGGGAAAAGTGCAAGACACGAAGAAGGGAAAGAAGGTAAATCAAGAGGCTCAGCATCAAGGAAAACACACATTTGTCTCAGCCAAAAGGTGCTATCAATGTGGTAAGTTAGGTCACCTGAGGTTCTCTTGCCCTGAAACTCAGCCATCTTCCAAAAGAAATACCCCTCAACAGGAAAAACTGACTAAGGAAAAGCCATCACAATGAAAGACGTGTGTGAACGCTAATCACTCATGTCATAACAAAAATGAGGAGGAGGCTGTAAAGAAAGCAAGAAGCTCTAGAAAAGGAAATCTAGACAAAACAAACATCACAAAAAGGATAGGAGTTTTCCGATTGCAAACAAGAACAAAACAGTCATGAAGGATGTTGTTAAAGAAAGTGAGTCGACTGTCTCAGTAGAACATGTCAATGTCAAAACAGATGTCTTAACATCAAAATTTGCTGAGAACTCAATTGTGTAAATTGAGACAAACAAAGCCTCCGGGATTGGTGAATTTTCTATAGTAAATATTCAAAACACTCTTCAAAGGGAAATTATTGCTCAAAATCAAATTCCAGGAGCTGTCAGAAGATCAAAGAAAATTTTAACAAAAGTACCCAATGATATCCAGACTAGAGATACGACAAGGGAAGTCCACCTGTTCAAGAAGGGCATTGCTCTGAACACTGTCCCAAGGAAGGTATCCATCAACAGTCAGGTTCACCTAAGAGAGGAGACACTAAGGATAGACCAAGTTTCAAGTTTCTGGATGGAAATAGCACACGACTCACAGCCAAACTTGAAAAATCAAGAAAGCAAGGAGAGCAGGATTATTCTGATCACAACTGAAGATGAGAATCTGATGATAGGTATGATTCCTACAAATCTTTTGGGCTGGTCTAAATCGAGCTGGATACACCAAAGTGTACCTCACCAGAATATAGAGTGGAATGTCATAACTATGCCCTGCTACATCAAAAAATATGTGGAGGACAAACAGAACCTTATGCAAAGGTCAACTGTTGATCTAGGTGTTGTTAATAAGCTAGATGTGAAGATCCTCTTGGTTCACAACAGGATCCTTCAGCTGACATCCCATCACAATAACTCTAGTGTAATCACAAAGTGCAATTTTCCCACAGAAAAAGGTTTAGAACTAACTCACCTCATTGAGATGCCTCAACAATCTCTGTTCATCTCGCTCAAAATAATGTCTTGTCCACACAGGCATACAGAAGTGACTAATCCTGTCAGGATCCGGCATGTTGCAAAAATGAGAATGGTGCATATGATGCATCTTGAAGGTGATTCTAACGAGAGTTACGATAATGTTTCTGACAAAATCAATGACATTTTCACAAAAGCTATTGATGATACACAATTTGAAAACTTGCGAAGCAAGTTAGGACTCTGCGTCCTTGAGGAACCATAGAGTTAACAAAAAAAACAGCGGGAGGAGACATTTTTGTTGGCTTTGGAAACTTTTGTGGCCAAACAGGGGGAGAAGAAGTAATGTCACCCCAGAACAACAAGAATGGTGGTTGTGTGTGATCAACAATTTCTAATTTGCTTATTTTTGTGTTGATTTGTTTGTGCTTGTGCTGCTCTTGTGGCTGCTGTCTGATTTGTTTGAGCACTATGTGCATACTGGTCATGTGTGCTGTCTGTATTGTATTAGCTTGCCTTGATTTTGTTTTGGTTACTTTGTGTCCGCTACAAGTATTTCTCTGATATGGTGTGACAGGTTGTTTTAGCCAAAAATCTGCCAAAGGTGGAGATTGAAGGTGTTTTCATGTTGGTTGCATTTGTGGTAAAACATACCTGGTTGATATTGTGTTATGCAGACTGCATTTGTGTTAAGCTAGTACAGGTTCTGTAGTGAATGTCATGACCGACGTCATGACATCCGTGTGTGACAGCAGGAGCTGTTATTGTTTATTAAATGTGATTCTTGATTTCTCTCAACTATCAGTTTAGGAAACCTTTTATAGTGTGCTGAATATTTCGTCCAGAAGATCATGCTGACAGCACATTTATTAACAACCAGATGGCGTGTAAATTAGGTTAACTTGGTTAACCCTAATTTGTTTCTAAAAAAGCCCAAGGCCCAAGAGATGCATATAAAAAGATTGCAATCCTATTTTGGAATGCAGACAGAAGATTTTGTGTATTGTGAAGAACCGTAGTTCTGTAGCTGTCTCTTGTGATCCAAGCAGTTGTCCTTGATGATTGCGTTGGAATAGGTTGTGTTTGTTTATAGTCACTCTAAGATTTTAAGCACGAGTGTGTGTCTTTTGATTGAAGCTTTTAAGCAGATCAAGGTGTGTTTTTGAAGAGTGTCTTCTCTCTATAATTGTTATATGTTTATTTGTAATCACTGCTGTGATTGAGGGGGGGTGAGTGGAGATACCCAGGTCTAGGAATAGGTTCGAATTGCATTGGGTAGGTTTTAAGTGAGGAGTTGTAAACGGGGGAGTTTAACTCCGAACTAATTTTACTTATATTGGATTCCCTCCCTGGCTTGGTAGCCCCCAGAGTAGGTTGTTTGAACCGAACTGAGTAAACAATTCTGGGTGTTCTTTATTGTTTTTATGTTGTTCTGTTATAATTATCTGTGTTGTGTAATTGTGGATGTCATAACATCCAGTAAGACATCGAGTGTGTGTTACTAGAATTTTCAGTCCCTTGAAGTGGAGGATGGACCTATGTGTGGAAGATTAGACCAACCTGACTAAGAGCTGTGATGCTGAAACAAGGAGTGCTAAATCCAAAGGCTTCATGCGGGAGTGAAGAAGTTGAATTTCAGAACTAATTCGATCGGTATCTATGGACAGAGAAAAATCACATCAAAACCTTCATGTGAGAGTGAAGATATTGATAAGGTAATCTTTGTGTATATGTGAGTGCATCAGGTCAGGATTTTGGTTTTGTCTAGCCTGTTGCTTGGTGCATAAGCAAGCATTGTGCAAGGTTGAGTAGCAATCAATCTGTAGTTGTCATGCTTACAACTAATACGTAAAGTAAGCATTGTGTAAATTCTGTTGAAGTATGACTATTTTCCGCTGCATAGTCTCTATGCAACCCCATGTGTATAAGAAAAATCCTTGGGTTAAGTATATTCAACAGAATGTATGGAAGAACCTTACAGCTTGGATTAAAGTGTCAAAGATACTTGAGTAATCTCTCAAGTCCACTCATAATGACATGGTTTATTAGAGCCGATGAATGTCAACTGATCAATGATATTCATAATTATCTGCAAGTGTGAACCTTGAACAATATCAAGGCTGGAGTGTTCCTAGAAGGAGGAACAGATGTCCTACCGGATGTTGGGACATTGGTAATGGTATGCAGCTACCAGCTGAAGAACAGATGTTTTGGTGCTAAACTAATGTAGTGTGAGAACATTGGTTTAGAACCTTCTCCTGATCTGGAAGAGGAGACATCTACTTTATGTGTTGATTGATCAGGACACAATCAACTAAACCTTCCATTTCAAATGTCAGTTTAGTTCTGACCTAAGCTAATGAGATTATGGAAGTTGTGCTCAATGCAAGTAAAAGGATTCATACAGGTTTTCTCTTCAAGACCTCTATGAGAATTCACAATGAGCTTATATCTGGTATGTTCTTATGATCAAAGGAACCAGATATGTTGAATGTGTCATGACCATAGAGCAGTTGTTGGTGAAACTGAATACTGTGTCTCTGTCACAGTGAAATATGGTCTTGAATATTATATGATGATTTAAGGGAGTCAGATTGTCTTGAAGCATCTGATGTGTTTTCCAGGAGTTATGTCATAAGTGAATCTGTTCCAGAAAGCTTATTGAGGGAATCTCCTCTATAGGTACAAATTGTGGCATTCATTATCTCAAAATCAGAATGAAAGTTTGAAGAAAAGCTTATTGAGATATGGCATATATTATCCCTTAATCATGATTGTTGTGTAACTGAGTCGATAATGATTATCGTGCCTTCTATGTTTTCCCCAAGTGTCATAACAGAGATGTTGAATGTTAACTCCAAAAGTCTCATTGAACGATGTCTTTGTCGATGTTAAAACATCGTTGCTAAGAAGAATATTCATTAGTGTGAAGAAGGAATCATTTAGAAAGTGTTGGTGTGAGCAGTTCATTCTATCTGAGTGACTAATAGGTGCTTTGACGGGAGACTCAGTACTTATTGGGTGTGCAGCCTGAATACAAGATTCATATACTCTGTCGGGAGCTAAGTATGTGTATGAAGTATTCATGGTTTGGTTTGAACTATGCAGCAATATTATAGCTCTGTGGTATCTTCAGAAGATCGTTAAAAAGGGCAATGTTGACTGGTGAAGCAGAAGAAACATATAGACAACGCTAAATATCTTGATGGGAGCTAGATATTAACATTAACTATGTGGAAATTAAAGGGAAAGAAGCATGTGATGTATTTGTAACATCACATCACTTGAAGTCACCAGAAAGGATAAGATTCAAACCTATCTGTTGAAGACATGTTCATGGCTTTTTCAAGACGTTTTTTCTATTCCAAGGTACAGAAAGTGGCAGTTTGAATCTTGTGTAGCAAGCAAACTAAGGATTCCAAATTTGGAAAGTGTGGTTGCAGAATGCTTCAAGGTTCAGGACGATCATTCAAAACATCCTTATGTTGTAATTCTCAGGGGAAGTACAAAGCATGTTAAGGTATCAACCAGTGTAGTCGAAGGAACACTCAGTCGAATTGGTGAGGTTTTAAGTTTGGAAAACTAATGTCTTGCATGATGTCACAACATCACCTTATCTTGCTATTCTAGTAGTTTGTCTAGAATCTAGCATGTGAAGAATGAAGAAGCAACATTAATGTTTGAAGTGGCAGTTCTGACTTAATATGGATTAGAATGGGCAGATTCTGATCTTGGTGATATGGTAATACAAAATTACTCTCATGATGAAGACTTTAATGTGTAGATGTGACTATAAATACAAAAGTTTGGTGATCTGATCAACATAACTGAAGATAAAATGGATTCGTCCAGATAGAGTCTGTGTTAATCATTGTGTGACATTGAGGAACACTATTAAGGAGGATTTCATGTTATCTTGGCATACCATGATCTGATACTAACATGGAAAGGCTTTGATCAACTAACTGCAAGAAGTGGCAGTTATTTAAGTTGATATTGTGGCAACCTTTCTATGTGAACATCTAGTATCAAGGTTTCATCAGTAGATTATTTCAGGTGGAGATAAGGTGGTAGACCTGAATCTGTAGCAGAAAAGAGAAATAAAAGTTGTGAAATGTACTGTTAGTGTCATACCCCAATTTTTGACCCTAAGATCCTATATCATTCACATCTCAATCACTAATCAAGAGCTTCACTTGGAAGTTTTGTTTATGGTGTTGCACTCACCTCATCAATAAGAGGGACCATCAAGCACCAATGATTGTGTATCTTGTATGCTTATACTAACCCAAATACCAAAAATATTGCTTTGTTTCTTTGTAGACTTTTGTTTTGTAGGTACCAAGCCAAGACATGCAATAAACAAGGCATTTTTCACATTTTTGACTGATGAAATCGATTTCCCTACTGGGTAAATCGATTTCCCTGCAGCAATCTTCACCAAAATCACATTCTGGACAGCATGAAATCGATTTCCCTCCTGGGTAAATCGATTTCCCTAGTGTATTTTGCGCCAATTTCTCTTCTGGAACAGAGTGAAATCGATTTCCTTCCTGGGTAAATCGATTTCCTTCAGGCAAAATTCAAAAAATATAAGGAGGGAAGCTTGACATCATTTTGGCACCTTTTTCTTTGATCATTTTACCAATTTTCCACCTCATCAAAATTAACTCCTTCATTAAACCCACTTAAACCTCATTTTACCTTTTCTTACCATTTAAACACCACTTTAATCATCAATTAAACACAAGCTAATTACTAAATGCAAAATGACCAAATTGCCACTACTCTTGCTCCAATTCTATAAATAGAGGCCTTGCCTCTCTCATTTCTCAAGCTTTGAGAGCCAACAAATCCCTTGCAATTTCTCTCCTCATCCCTACCAAATTCACCAAAGCTCTTTTTCTTTCATAAAGTTTGTGAGTCACATCTTGAACCTCACAAACTTTGAGCTAAGCCACCATCCATTTCACTCTTTTTTCTTCAATTGTTGAGAGATCAAGATTTGTGTTGGTGATTCTTGAAGTAGATCCAAGTTTGTGCAAGATTTGGTAAATTCTCTTCATCCTTTTTGTGTATCATGATGTAGATCCTTTGTGGTTTGTGTTCAATGCATCTTTGATGCTATATTGGTGCTATTTGTTGTTGATTTGATGGAAAATTCGTGCTCCAATTGATGTGTGATCATAAGGTGTTTGTATGTTTGTTCAAGTCAAGTTTTATGCCTCTAAATGCTGTTTTTGCTGGATTTTGCACTGAGGAAATCGATTTCCTTAAGGCTGAAATCGATTTCCTGCTGAGCGTGACCTGTTTTTTCTGAAAACTGCACTATGGAAATCGATTTCCCCCTGCATGAAATCGATTTCCTGCTGGCAGAATGTGGTTTTTTGCCTCTTTTATGCTTGTTTTGGTGTCCTACTTCCTCCACTTCATTAATATCATTGGATCTAGGATGTTGATAGGTTTGAAATGACCTAATCCATAATATTAGATGAATGATATTAATGATAGTGTGAGTTGATTATCTTTTATGTTTTCATTCTTATTTTCATCTTATCTTTCTTTTGATCGATGAAAGTCTTGACATCTTGAGAATTCTATGGATTCTTGATGAAGACTAGATCAATTTGTGTTCATTCTTATCTTTTCATCTTATCTTTCTTTGATCGATGAAAGTCTTGACATCTTGAGAATTCTATGAATTCTTGATAAAGACTAGATCAATTTGTTTCTATTCTTATCTTTTTCATCTTGTTTTCTTTTGATCGATGAAAGTCTTAACATCTTGAGAATTCTATGGATTCTTGATGAAGACTAGATCAATTTGTTTTCATTCTTATGATTATCTTTTATGAATTTTATTCTTCTTCCTCCACTTCATTAATATCATTGGATCTAGGATGTTGATAGGTTTGAAAGAACCAAATCCATAATATTAGATGAATGATATTAATGATAGTGTGAGTTGATTATCTTTATGCATTTTATCTTCTCCTTCTTCTTTTTTCTTTTGATCGATGAAAGTCTTAATACTTTGAGAATTCTTATGGATTCTTAGTCAAGACTAGATCGTTACCTATTTTCTTTTCGTGCGGTATTGCTTTCGGAAGGCGATCTACATATCGTTCTTCTCGCATGCATTAGCACATAAAGTTTTGACCGGCCTCGTTGTAGGGTGATTTCTACATAAATCACTTGGCGATCTGCTTAACATAGCGCAATATTTCGTGTCCCGAATCAAAAAGATCAAATATGGAAGAGAATTGTATGCGGTTGATTTAAGACTTGTGGAGGTTTTTATCGTGTAGTCGCTATGATTTTATCAAGCTTCTGATAAGCCCCATTGACTTTAAATCCGAGTACATCATTCACTCACCATAGATCTTCCTACTAACTTTGATAACATACTTGACAAGTTTCAAGATGGTTATCTTTAACATTTAACAACTAACTTTAATTTCCGCACCTTTACTATACCGCTTTTTATATTACCGCTCTTTATATTTCTCGCCTTATCGCTTTACTTTATCATTTCATCATATTTACTTTCCGCCATTTTCTCTTTGTCCATTTGGACGTTTATAATTCCGCTATTTTCTCTTTGTCCACTTGGACATATGTTTATGTTTCCGTTATTTTTCTTTTGTCCACTTGGACCATACTTTACTCTTTCGTTAAAACACTAATAAATAACCAAAATCTAAAAAATACATAAGGTTCTTTTTGGACTATCGGTTACTATCCTTAGCAATTTGGAGATTCGGACTTATGGACCTAGTACCTCTGGACCTATTCTATTATTATCCTGTGATTGTTCTGTCTGTCTGGCATTGTGCG
Organism: Vicia villosa; assembly: GCF_029867415.1. Lineage (NCBI taxonomy): Eukaryota > Viridiplantae > Streptophyta > Magnoliopsida > Fabales > Fabaceae > Vicia > Vicia villosa. The sequence goes on along the minus strand of NW_026706364.1, from coordinate 174,092 downwards.
GTTGTATGTTTTTGTGTGCAGGTATTTCCTTGAAAGCCCTTGATGGTTAATTCCAAGGCATTGAAATAAGGATTTTACCCGAAAACAGCCGTTACTCTGCCCGATTTTCGTCAGAATCTTAATGTGTTTAATGCAAAAATGGTGCTAAGACAATAAGTTCATCTGGATCCCCAAGTGTTAATGTGTTGGTATTGATAAATCCAAAGGATGGGAAAACTACCTTGGCTCTTAATGTCAAGTGTTGGCTTCTTATTTGGTTAGACCGTTTCTTTCCTTAGCTTTTATTTTATGCATTAGGTTAGCCTCTTCATCTCCTCCCATTCTTAAATTTTCAAAATCTTCTCTCTTTTTCCAAAATATTCTTATGTTTGCAAACCTTTTCAAAACCTTTTTTCTCAAAAATATCTTTCGCCCTTAGTGGCTTTTCTTCAAAAGTTTAGACACCGTTAACTGTCGAAACGAGTGGTTATACCCCACGATTTTGAAATTGATTGATAATAACGAGATCTTTTCCGCGTGAGAGAGCTAGTGGCATACTCGTTGATTTTATCCGAGTTGGAGCCCTTCTTTCATTTGCGATGCAAAGAACTTGTTTGTTCTCATGCTCAAGATCAATGGCTGAGTATTTCTCTCTAACGACACCAAAGTGTTTATTCGTTTTTAAAACGTTTTTCCCAAAAGCGGAACTACATTAGCTCTGACTTCTCCATTGCACCGAGGAGGTATGTAGGCCCAAAGCTTAACGCTTTGCCGAGCTTATTTTAAAAATAAAACAAACCCTTTTTTTAGCACACACGACACAGATTTTCAAAAAGGTTCCCGTGGAGTACCACGGATATGAGGGGTGCTTTAAACCTTCCCCTCATATAATCAACACCCGAACCTGAGTTCTCTTTCTTGTTTTAAAAACAAAACTTTGGGGTTTTACGTTCTTTTCCCTTTTCCTTTGAAAAAATAAAGCGCGGTGGCGATTTCAAAACGGAATATTGATTCGAGTCAATCCCATGGCTTCGATGTCAGATTTTCCCCGCTACAGAAAAATGGCGACTTCACTGGGGATCCAGTTTTAAGTGTGTTAAGCCTATTTTTGTTTATCTGTGTGTTTTATTTGTATATATTATTGTGTGCTTTGTTTGTTTTTTTTCTTTTTTTTTCTTTTTGGTGCTCGATGGTTCCTCTGTGATGAGATAAAGTTCTAACCCGAACTTTGGTGAGTAACTTGAGATAGGAGGTGGTAAGACCAATAGTCGCATGTCAGGAGCAATCCTTACCATGAGCGTCATATGGTGGAACCCCAATCAGTGGAGGCCTCATGGAAGGTAGTAGAGGTTGTTACGAACCATCGTGATAACGCTATTACTTTCAATAGTGAGTGTCCGTAGAAGCTGAATGGCCTAGAACCCTTTAAACCAATCTAAGCCTTTTTTAGGATGTAGTGCAGAAACAAGATCAAGTACCAATTTGAGCTTGTTGTCATGCGATACTACGCTCAGACGAGGTCTTTTTAGGCATATTATTGGCGCCCATGAGCAATTGTGCGTGCCGGTAATATCCGATAGAAGATTGAAAACTCTGGGAACCTTTGTAGAACCCGACTGGCAGGTACAAAATTCCTTAGATCACACCTTGTGGGATGGGTAGACCCATGGCTCCATGCTCGTGACGTCGAACCTTTGAACTATGATCTTCTGTGACCTTGCATGCTCTTGGTTGTGGTTGGTGCATAAACCATGCATTCATGCATCCATGAAAACTCTTTTTCTTTTGGTTTTCAAGGAACTTAGAGGTCTTTCCTTGTAAACATCATAAGTTTCATCAAACTCAATGGATCTTGGGTGTTGATGGGGTGAAAACTCTAATCCACCAAAATGGATGATTGATTTTGATGATAACTTAATCAAAACTTTAGTCCAATGTTTGAGTGTTTACAAGTTAATATCTTAAGTTCCTTGAAACTCAAATAATAATTAAAAAAAAAAAAAAACAAATTACTGCATTGCATGCATCATTCTACATTTGGTCCTGCTTTCTAAAGAAGTTTTCCAGAGTCTTATTTCCTTTCTCCTGGTATCATCAGTACAACGCTCGTGCTAAGAAGAAATGGAAAGTATCAAACAAGAGATTCTTGAACTCCGCAAAGAGGTGGTTACTTTGAAGGCTGGTATGGAGCATCTGACTACTCTGGTTGAGGCTCTAGTTGCTGCCCAAGTCAATCCTCCTATGATGGAAGAAAGGATGGCAAAGGTCTTTCTTGAAACTCTGAACTCGTTCTTTCCCAAGGGGACGGTAGTCAGTACACCTGCTGACTTCCATAGAGAGGTGGATATGAAAGCGCTTCTAGAAAAGGATGTCCGAAAGGAATGTTTGTTTGAAGAAGGTAACTCAGCTGGTAGTGTGAAGAAGTTTGGTAATGACTTTTCAAAGAAGATAATCAGGGGAGGAAACAATCATCATCAACATCAGAATGTTTCCTATGTCATTCCTGTATCCAATTCAATTCATGCAATTCCAGATTATCAGCAGAGCACTCGTCAACAAGATTCTCCACCGAACGAGCAAAATCAACCTCAAAAGGGGAATTTTGATCCTATCCCCATGACTTACGCAGAATTGTTCCCTGCTCTAATTCATAAGAATTTGGTTCAGACAAGGTCACCACCTCCAATTCCCGAGAAGATTCCTTGGTGGTACAATGCTAATGTCACTTGTGCTTTTCATCAGAATGCTCCTGGACATGACTTAGATAATTGTTGGCCTCTAAAAAATGAAGTTCAAAGATTAATCCATGCTGGTATTTTGACTTTCCAAGATGTTGGTTATGATGTTCAAGCCAATTCTTTGCCAAAGCATGAATGAATCACTATTGATGGTAGCCTGAAGCTCGAAAGATGTTTCGTTCAGCATATGCCCAGATGGAGAGAGTTTTTCTCAGTTTTTAGTATTCTTATTGATTTCTATTTGTAACATTTCTTGTTTTTCAATGCATTGTTTGCATGTAGAAACTTGTTTATTTTTGAATGTTAATGCTAACACAATAATAATGTTTGTCTTGAAGTAATCCATTCGTTTCACTCATGCTTATTTGTTTTTATGCATTATGATACCAATTGCTTTTGCCAAATTCTTGCTTATGCAAAGATTGGAGGGAGGATGATGATCTGAAAACGCAAAATTTCTGGTTGTATGCTTTTGAATAAAACCCTGCTGATGAGGTACAGGCATTGTTTCAAATTCCCAAACACCGGAGATATAAGGAAGATAATCCCTTGTTAACCCCTTTGAGCCTTGAAGTAGGAGTTTCTTTTCTAAACAAAAAACCCTAACCTGGGGCAGGGTAGTCTTCAGTTAATTTGACCGAGTGTTCATATTTCAAAAAGGATTGTGCATCCAAAGGTCAAGCACGTCATATCCACATCAAAGGATGGATCATGGGAAACCACAATGGTTATTCCCCGCACATCAAAAGGCTGGAAAATGTGAAACCACAATGGTTATCCTTCATCCGCCAAGAAATGAGGCAGTCACAATCCTCTCAACAAGTCAAGACAAAGTCAATATCATACGATTTGTTCAAATCAAAAGAATAAAAAGGAAAGAAAAAAGAAAGAAGAAAAAAGCTCGCTAAGTCAAAAACTTGAAAACAAGTGACTTAGGCAAAAGTTAGAGCATCCCGCTGGACGACCAATTCAAAAGAATTAGTCCAGGCAAAAGTTAGGGAAAATAAAAAAAAAAAAAAAAAAGAGAAAAGAGTGAAAAGTGAAAAGAAAGGACTACAAAGCAAAAGTCCTCAAAAATGAACAAATTTGTGTGAATACAAAAATGAAGACAAAAGGGTGACTGCTACTCCAAGAAAGCTTCATTGGATCCTTAATGGCACAAAATCCTTTTGACAGATGAATACTCATGTTGAATTAACTGAACATAGGACTGGAGAACATCACGAAGTTGGGGTGGGCTAAATAAACTTTGAGCCTAAAAATCTTTTTTTTTCTGAAAACCGTGAACCAGGCCACGTTACAACCCTCAAAAGTCCTAATTGAAGCAGGGTTTATTTCGAAAGCATACTTAAACAAGAAAGCGTTCCTGACTCCTATTGGTTATGCTGAAAACTTGTGTTGGTATCATATGCATACAAAAATCAATGTCATTCCTTAACCAGTGATTAATTCACAAGGTTTTGTGACATCTTTTCAATAAAACTTCAAGACTTACATAATTGTTGCATTTTCATTATCATTCTCAGAATAAACATTTTTCTGCTTGTAAACATTTGTTTGACATCCAGGAAGTTTACATCTGATCATCAGTAGAAAACTAAAACATTGCCAAGGGCATGCTGTTTTCCCAGTATAATGCTTTTGCAAGTTTGATTACCATCATGGGGCAAAGCTTGAAGACTTTGTCGAGTAAAAGAATGTGCCAAGTTTAGTCAATCTGGGGCAGTTACGTCGAGATTTGACAAATCTCTCCAAGAATCTGTTGATCTGGGGCAGATTATTCCAAGTCTTCATGACGCCAAGGATCTCTATGAACCTTTTTTGAGGTAGTTTCCTCTCATAGACTATGTAGTCTGGGGCAAGTTGTGAATCAGAAGTTACCTTGATCACCTCATTAGCTTGAAGCACAAAGGTTGTTGCCATGACCAATCCAGAGTATGTCACTCTCTACCAAGAAGTTTTGAGACAACGGTTGACTGTTGGGTTTTCTTTCTCACCTTGTGTTGAGTTTGGAACTAAAATCCCCCGCATGTTAACTTGTTTACTTTGATGTTAACTTCTTAGTTCCTCTGCAAGTTCATAATGGTGATTTTCTCCAAAGAAATTTTCTCTGATTCCCCATAATAGAGCTTGGGGTGTTGCCCGATCTTTTGATAAGAAGGGGATGATCTGTAAATTCCTTGCAGAGACTGATAATCCCCAATGAGTTTGTTCCTCGTGGAAGAATTTTGCTTCGGTGTTCCTCCTCATCTCATTTGTTAGGATGGAATTAATCCCCAGTTGAGTTTATTCCTCAAGGGGCAAAGCTTTGTTTGGCCGTTTTTGTCCAGTTTGTTCTTGGAGCTGAACTTTGGTCTCTTGCAATACTATTTTGAACCTCTCTAGGCTGGGAAACCTAGATTGAGAAGGCATTTATTTTGCACCTCTTGAGGATTCTGCTTTCCCCAATAATGGAGAATTCATTTGTGATTGATGTTCTTATCAGATATTGAAAGGCTTATTTCCCACCAGTGTTGTCATTGCACTCCGTTGGAATTTGTACTTAAAAGCAAGAGACAGGTTCTGTCCTTAGCATGTTTTGTTGACAACGAATGCAAGCCTCTTTATTTGAGCAAGTTTGTATGTCTCCACATATCAATCTTATCCTCAAAGCAAGTGATAATCTCTCAGGCTTTATGAACTTCTTGATTCCCAAATGGAAGAAGCTCAGCAAATGGTAAGTCGCTTCAGTATAAGTGACAGTTTGCAGTCAAGCAGAAAAAGCTCACTTTCCTTGAAAATCCCCATTGAATTTGTTTCTAGGTGGATAATATGTTTCAGTTATTCTGTTCAGATGTCTACGAACAGAATACCAGTGAGTTTTTTCCCTCACTTGGTCTAGTCTTTTTGAGGCAGCTTCTTTCCATTTGTTCATGGATTGAATTTTGGTTGCTGGACAATGAATATTGAGATTATGCATTTGTGTTGGCATCCTCAAATCATTATTGATTGCTCTTCACCATCAGTGATACGAAGAGATATCTCTTTCTACCTCCAGTGGGACGTTGGTAGTTCACCTTCAGTGGAACGTTGGTGTATTTTGTTATCTTTATCATCAGTGGTACGGTGGTATACCTTCTTCATCGTCAGTGGTACGTCGATGTATATCTCTTTCTACCTCCAGTGGGACGTTGGTAGTTCACCTTCAGTGGAACGTTGGTGTATTTTGTTATCTTCATCGTCAGTGGTACGTCGATGTACATCTCTTTCTACCTCCAGTGGGACGTTGGTAGTTCACCTTCAGTGGAACGTTGGTGTATTTTGTTATCTTCATCGTCAGTGGTACGTCGATGTATATCTCTTCAATACCTTCAGTGGAACGTGGGTATGTGTTATCGTTAGTGGTACGGCGATACATCTCTTTCTACCTCCAGTGGGACGTTGGTAGTTCACCTTCAGTGGAACGTTGGTGTATTTTGTTATCTTCATCGTCAGTGGTACGTCGATTTATATCTCCTTCTACCTCCAGTGGGACGTTGGTAGTTCACCTTCAGTGGAACGTTGGTGTATTTTGTTATCTTCATCGTCAGTGGTACGTCGATGAATTATTTCTCCTTCTACCTTCAGTGGAACGTGGGTATGTGTTATCATCAGTGGTACGGTGGTATATCTCTCTTCATATCATCAGTGGTACGGTGGTATATTTCTTCTTCATACCTTCAGTGGAACGTGGGTATGTGTTATCGTTAGTGGTACGGCGATACATCTCTTTCTACCTCCAGTGGGACGTTGGTAGTTCACCTTCAGTGGAACGTTGGTGTATTTTGTTATCTTCATCGTCAGTGGTACGTCGATGTATATCTCCTTCTACCTCCAGTGGGACGTTGGTAGTTCACCTTCAGTGGAACGTTGGTGTATTTTGTTATCTTCATCGTCAGTGGTACGTCGATGAATTATTTCTCCTTCTACCTTCAGTGGAACGTGGGTATGTGTTATCATCAGTGGTACGGTGGTATATCTCTCTTCATATCATCAGTGGTACGGTGGTATATTTCTTCTTCATACCTTCAGTGGAACGTGGGTATGTGTTATCGTTAGTGGTACGGCGATACATCTCTTTCTACCTCCAGTGGGACGTTGGTAGTTCACCTTCAGTGGAACGTTGGTGTATTTTGTTATCTTCATCGTCAGTGGTACGTCGATGTATATCTCTTCAATACCTTCAGTGGAACGTTGGTATGTGTTATCGTCAGTGGTACGGCGGTACATCTCTTTCATCGTCAGTGGTACGTCGATGAATCATCTCCTTTTATATCATCAGTGGTACGGTGGTATATCTCCTTAATACCTTCAGTGGAACGTGGGTATGTGTTATCGTCAGTGGTACGGCGGTACATCTCTTTCATCTTCAGTGGTACGTCGATGAATTATCTCCTTTTATATCATCAGTGGTACGGTGGTATATATCTCTTCATGCCTTCAGTGGAACGTTGGTATGTGTTATCGTCAGTGGTACGGCGGTACATCTCTTTCATCGTCAGTGGTACGTCGATGAATTACATCTCCTTATATCATCAGTGGTACGGTGGTATATATCTCTTCATGCCTTCAGTGGAACGTTGGTATGTGTTATCGTCAGTGGTACGGCGGTACATCTCTTTCATCGTCAGTGGTACGTCGATGAATCATCTCCTTTTATATCATCAGTGGTACGGTGGTATATCTCCTTAATACCTTCAGTGGAACGTGGGTATGTGTTATCGTCAGTGGTACGGCGGTACATCTCTTTCATCGTCAGTGGTACGTCGATGAATCATCTCCTTTTATATCATCAGTGGTACGGTGGTATATCTCCTTAATACCTTCAGTGGAACGTGGGTATGTGTTATCGTCAGTGGTACGGCGGTACATCTCTTTCATCGTCAGTGGTACGTCGATGAATCATCTCCTTTTATATCATCAGTGGTACGGTGGTATATCTCCTTAATACCTTCAGTGGAACGTGGGTATGTGTTATCGTCAGTGGTACGGCGGTACATCTCTTTCATCGTCAGTGGTACGTCGATGAATCATCTCCTTTTATATCATCAGTGGTACGGTGGTATATCTCCTTAATACCTTCAGTGGAACGTGGGTATGTGTTATCGTCAGTGGTACGGCGGTACATCTCTTCATCAGTGGTACGATGATCTGATTTCTGTTAACAGAAGATGGGTATTCAGATACATACTGTCTCATCCCCAGTGAAAGAGGATGACCCCTTTTCTCATCCCCAGTGAAAGAGGATGCTCTAACCTCTCTGACGCGAAGTGTTTCCCCAGAGAAATTTCTTTTCCCACTAAAAGTTCCGTCTCCAACAAAGTCTTGCCTTCCTCAGAGGAGTTCCTACTTGCAAGACATCTGTTTCCCCAGCGGAGTTATATCAAGACATTTGTTTTCCCCAGTGGATCACCTGATACTCCCCAGTGTTATCATTATCATCACATGCATTCATTAACATTGCATTGCATCTTAGGATCAAAAATTGTGTTTTATATATTTAAGTCTCTTCGATTTTTGTCAAAACGAAGATTTCCAATCATCGTATCTCCAAATCGAAGAAACTTAAATAGGGGCATCTGTCATACCCCAATTTTTGACCCTAAGATCCTATATCATTCACATCTCAATCACTAATCAAGAGCTTCACTTGGAAGTTTTGTTTATGGTGTTGCACTCACCTCATCAATAAGAGGGACCATCAAGCACCAATGATTGTGTATCTTGTATGCTTATACTAACCCAAATACCAAAAATATTGCTTTGTTTCTTTGTAGACTTTTGTTTTGTAGGTACCAAGCCAAGACATGCAATAAACAAGGCATTTTTCACATTTTTGACTGATGAAATCGATTTCCCTACTGGGTAAATCGATTTCCCTGCAGCAATCTTCACCAAAATCACATTCTGGACAGCATGAAATCGATTTCCCTCCTGGGTAAATCGATTTCCCTAGTGTATTTTGCGCCAATTTCTCTTCTGGAACAGAGTGAAATCGATTTCCTTCCTGGGTAAATCGATTTCCTTCAGGCAAAATTCAAAAAATATAAGGAGGGAAGCTTGACATCATTTTGGCACCTTTTTCTTTGATCATTTTACCAATTTTCCACCTCATCAAAATTAACTCCTTCATTAAACCCACTTAAACCTCATTTTACCTTTTCTTACCATTTAAACACCACTTTAATCATCAATTAAACACAAGCTAATTACTAAATGCAAAATGACCAAATTGCCACTACTCTTGCTCCAATTCTATAAATAGAGGCCTTGCCTCTCTCATTTCTCAAGCTTTGAGAGCCAACAAATCCCTTGCAATTTCTCTCCTCATCCCTACCAAATTCACCAAAGCTCTTTTTCTTTCTTGAAGTTTGTGAGTCACATCTTGAACCTCACAAACTTTGAGCTAAGCCACCATCCATTTCACTCTTTTTTCTTCAATTGTTGAGAGATCAAGATTTGTGTTGGTGATTCTTGAAGTAGATCCAAGTTTGTGCAAGATTTGGTAAATTCTCTTCATCCTTTTTGTGTATCATGATGTAGATCCTTTGTGGTTTGTGTTCAATGCATCTTTGATGCTATATTGGTGCTATTTGTTGTTGATTTGATGGAAAATTCGTGCTCCAATTGATGTGTGATCATAAGGTGTTTGTATGTTTGTTCAAGTCAAGTTTTATGCCTCTAAATGCTGTTTTTGCTGGATTTTGCACTGAGGAAATCGATTTCCTTAAGGCTGAAATCGATTTCCTGCTGAGCGTGACCTGTTTTTTCTGAAAACTGCACTATGGAAATCGATTTCCCCCTGCATGAAATCGATTTCCTGCTGGCAGAATGTGGTTTTTTGCCTCTTTTATGCTTGTTTTGGTGTCCTACTTCCTCCACTTCATTAATATCATTGGATCTAGGATGTTGATAGGTTTGAAATGACCTAATCCATAATATTAGATGAATGATATTAATGATAGTGTGAGTTGATTATCTTTTATGTTTTCATTCTTATTTTCATCTTATCTTTCTTTTGATCGATGAAAGTCTTGACATCTTGAGAATTCTATGGATTCTTGATGAAGACTAGATCAATTTGTGTTCATTCTTATCTTTTCATCTTATCTTTCTTTGATCGATGAAAGTCTTGACATCTTGAGAATTCTATGAATTCTTGATAAAGACTAGATCAATTTGTTTCTATTCTTATCTTTTTCATCTTGTTTTCTTTTGATCGATGAAAGTCTTAACATCTTGAGAATTCTATGGATTCTTGATGAAGACTAGATCAATTTGTTTTCATTCTTATGATTATCTTTTATGAATTTTATTCTTCTTCCTCCACTTCATTAATATCATTGGATCTAGGATGTTGATAGGTTTGAAAGAACCAAATCCATAATATTAGATGAATGATATTAATGATAGTGTGAGTTGATTATCTTTATGCATTTTATCTTCTCCTTCTTCTTTTTTCTTTTGATCGATGAAAGTCTTAATACTTTGAGAATTCTTATGGATTCTTAGTCAAGACTAGATCGTTACCTATTTTCTTTTCGTGCGGTATTGCTTTCGGAAGGCGATCTACATATCGTTCTTCTCGCATGCATTAGCACATAAAGTTTTGACCGGCCTCGTTGTAGGGTGATTTCTACATAAATCACTTGGCGATCTGCTTAACATAGCGCAATATTTCGTGTCCCGAATCAAAAAGATCAAATATGGAAGAGAATTGTATGCGGTTGATTTAAGACTTGTGGAGGTTTTTATCGTGTAGTCGCTATGATTTTATCAAGCTTCTGATAAGCCCCATTGACTTTAAATCCGAGTACATCATTCACTCACCATAGATCTTCCTACTAACTTTGATAACATACTTGACAAGTTTCAAGATGGTTATCTTTAACATTTAACAACTAACTTTAATTTCCGCACCTTTACTATACCGCTTTTTATATTACCGCTCTTTATATTTCTCGCCTTATCGCTTTACTTTATCATTTCATCATATTTACTTTCCGCCATTTTCTCTTTGTCCATTTGGACGTTTATAATTCCGCTATTTTCTCTTTGTCCACTTGGACATATGTTTATGTTTCCGTTATTTTTCTTTTGTCCACTTGGACCATACTTTACTCTTTCGTTAAAACACTAATAAATAACCAAAATCTAAAAAATACATAAGGTTCTTTTTGGACTATCGGTTACTATCCTTAGCAATTTGGAGATTCGGACTTATGGACCTAGTACCTCTGGACCTATTCTATTATTATCCTGTGATTGTTCTGTCTGTCTGGCATTGTGCGGTTGTATGTTTTTGTGTGCAGGTATTTCCTTGAAAGCCCTTGATGGTTAATTCCAAGGCATTGAAATAAGGATTTTACCCGAAAACAGCCGTTACTCTGCCCGATTTTCGTCAGAATCTTAATGTGTTTAATGCAAAAATGGTGCTAAGACAATAAGTTCATCTGGATCCCCAAGTGTTAATGTGTTGGTATTGATAAATCCAAAGGATGGGAAAACTACCTTGGCTCTTAATGTCAAGTGTTGGCTTCTTATTTGGTTAGACCGTTTCTTTCCTTAGCTTTTATTTTATGCATTAGGTTAGCCTCTTCATCTCCTCCCATTCTTAAATTTTCAAAATCTTCTCTCTTTTTCCAAAATATTCTTATGTTTGCAAACCTTTTCAAAACCTTTTTTCTCAAAAATATCTTTCGCCCTTAGTGGCTTTTCTTCAAAAGTTTAGACACCGTTAACTGTCGAAACGAGTGGTTATACCCCACGATTTTGAAATTGATTGATAATAACGAGATCTTTTCCGCGTGAGAGAGCTAGTGGCATACTCGTTGATTTTATCCGAGTTGGAGCCCTTCTTTCATTTGCGATGCAAAGAACTTGTTTGTTCTCATGCTCAAGATCAATGGCTGAGTATTTCTCTCTAACGACACCAAAGTGTTTATTCGTTTTTAAAACGTTTTTCCCAAAAGCGGAACTACATTAGCTCTGACTTCTCCATTGCACCGAGGAGGTATGTAGGCCCAAAGCTTAACGCTTTGCCGAGCTTATTTTAAAAATAAAACAAACCCTTTTTTTAGCACACACGACACAGATTTTCAAAAAGGTTCCCGTGGAGTACCACGGATATGAGGGGTGCTTTAAACCTTCCCCTCATATAATCAACACCCGAACCTGAGTTCTCTTTCTTGTTTTAAAAACAAAACTTTGGGGTTTTACGTTCTTTTCCCTTTTCCTTTGAAAAAATAAAGCGCGGTGGCGATTTCAAAACGGAATATTGATTCGAGTCAATCCCATGGCTTCGATGTCAGATTTTCCCCGCTACAGTTAGTACTAATCTGTACAAGTAGCTGTAGTTTAATGTCAGAAAAAAGACTGAAACATCTAATATCTAGTGTGAGTATTTAATGTAAAGGAGCAACTTTGCTATAGTGAGTGTGTTCAGCAGGATAGGTGAACAGAGGGTGCATCTCTTGAAGATATGAAGATGCGTCTTATATTTTCCATTCATCATTTCAAACTTATTCCTTGAAGAATCTCAGACTATATCAGATAGGGGGAGTGACTTCTTTGTCAAGAAAAGTATCTTGGTTAAAACTACTTTAACATCATGAATAAAATGAGACATTTTTGTCAGTTATTTGTGAATGGTTAAATCTAACCATGTGCGTATGAAAAACCACATTTTTCTTCTCTGACCTGTTGAGATGGCTATGTGTCAACATGCGTTGGAAGGCTTTTCACTGTTGTATTAAACAGTCTCAAGGTACTAAGAACAGCAGAGGGCTAGGTCTATAACTAAAGGGTTCACTGGAGTTAAAAGGAGGTCTATTACTTGGTTCATAGGATGACATGTCAAAGTCATTTAAGAAAATCTTAAGCTATGTGTCTGAAAGGATGTCATAACATAGTTGAAGACATTGATTCCACAGCTTCAAACAAGGAAATCTGGATTAAGTTTATCTTTTCATCAGTGGCCGATATAAAGTTCATTCAATGACTGCGCATGTGCTGGCGTTAAAGATAATATCTATCAGAAGAAAATAGTCAAAAACTGCTTTGGAACATGATCTTAAATGGCTATAAATCAGCATCTTCACAACAGGCTACAAATATCAAATCTCTCAAGATGTTCTTCGTGTGTGTCCGTATTGGGTGTGTCCAGGCTTGGTATTGTGATGGGTTCCTTCACCAAATCCTGTCTAGAAAAAGGAAAACACGGGCTAGGGAAATTTTATGTCTCTACCAGGCGTGTTTATACAATAACAACAAAGATGTTCCACTATGCTTAGCCTTCAGTATAGGAACCATTTTAGTTGTGATTTGTGATCTAAGTTATGAACACAATTGTGATTTGTGCTCTTAGTTACAAGGGCTGGTTCTTGAAGAACTACAGTGGCAGGAACTGGTTTCCGTGTCTTATTCCTCACGTGCAAGGGGGGCTACAGGTTCTCCACTGCATATTATGACATCGGTTCACTCTTTGTCATATTTTGGCTAAAAAGGGGGAGAAGACTTGAACTTCGTCGTGAACATTGATTCTGCTACTGTCAAAAGAAACAAAGGAAAATTTGCAGACAGAGTGGATTGAAGATGTTATGATGAGGTTTAGCATTGAAGAACAGAAGACCTAATTCTGAGAATGTAAAAGACTGTTCTTCTTTGTTGTCTCGAAATTTGAAGTTGCTGCTAATTTTAATAAATGCATAGTTTTAGCCAAAATAAGCCAAAGGGGGAGATTGTTGATGCGCTGCTCTGTATTATTGTTTGATAGGCATTGATGTTTGGCTAAAACATATAATAGGAGCAATAGGTATTTTTATGTATAAGTCTTGCAACCACAAAAGAAGAAGTTAGGTACAAAAGCAAGATGTTATATGGAATGTCATGACTTCAACCATGACATCGCGCCTGCAGAACTGGAACTGGAAGATTCAGTCTGATACTCAACAGATGCAGAATATTCTTAGAATATTTTGTAATCCTATGTGGCGCAGATTTGAAGATCTAAAGAATTTTTGAAGAATCAGATCAGAAGATTGAAGATTCGGTAGTTTCTAATTTAGGAGGTAAATTAGGAAACTCATGATTAAAAAGACCTTGATTGTAGCAGAAGATTTCTGCAGATTTGTAACAGCAAGAAGTGCTGCGATTTGTAAGCCCAAGTCCAATTGGGAATAGGTTATAAATAGAAGGGTTAATGAACTTTTTGGTCCCTCTAAATATTGCAGATTTCGTTTTTAGTCCCTCCAAAATTTTCCTTTAAGAAATCGTCCCTTCAAAATTTTTCGTCTAAACTATTGGTCCCTAACGTCAAATTTGCTAGATATTAGCTACAACTTTAGCCACCGATTAGCTACGAAATTTTACGTTAGGGACCAATTGTTCGGTAGAAAAATTTTGAAGGGACGATTTTTTGAAGGAAAATTTTGGAGGGACTAAAAATAAAATTTGAAATATTTAAAGGGACAAAAAAGTTCATTAACCCTAAATAGAAACCTTTGTAACCTAGTTTGAGTGAGTTAGCCGAGTATTGGCAAGATGAAGTTTTTAGGGTTAGTCGTGTAGGTGAACCACCCGGATTGTGGGGTGGTCTCTGATATGTGATTCTCGAAGCTGTTAAGAAAAAGAAGTTTAGTGTGAATCTCGAAGCCTGTAGGTAAGTGATGTTGTGTCCTTGGAGGAAGCTGTTAAGCAACTTCAGGTTATGTTTGTTTATGTATTTAGAATGTTGGTAATTAGGCCGTCGATGTAGTGGCTGAATTGTTGACTGCTAGACATCATTGCTATGATTGGGAGTGTAATGGAGATATTCCATATTTAGGGAGAACCTAGGTAGAAGGGTCATTGGGTAGTGATTAAGTGAGGAGTTGTAAACTAGGAGTTTAGCTCTGAATTGATACCGCTAATAGTGGACTTTATCCCTGGCTTGGTAGCCCCCAAAGTAGGTAGTTATACCGAACTGGGTTAACAATTAATCGTGTTATTTATCTTCTGCATTGTGTTGTTTGTTCAGTCATGGATGTTATGACATCGTGTATAACATCAGGTTTAGAAGTGTTAGCTGTTCCTTTACAGAACCATATAAACTTTACAATCTGGTTATGTTGACTGAATATATGTGATCCCAGATCTCATTGACTCCTTCTTATGGGTAATTAAAAATTGGGGGATCTTTCTGTTCTGCCTCTGCTACATTAATAACAGATCAGATGTCTTGATATTGTGAATGAAATCTTAGTCTGTCATACCAGAATTTCATCCACTCTCCACCAGATACTCAAGTTTGTTGTGAGAGACAAGTTGATTACTGTTTATGGGGAACAAACTATGTTCGTGAGTTAGTTGTCTTCTATCCCTAATATTGAAGAATTTGAAGCTCAATTCCAAGCATTGGAAATTGCTAATCCTGAGTATGGAAAGAAAGCTGGTGCGTCTATTTCATCCTGGAAAGATGCCTAGGATTCAAGTTATAAAGGTTAAAAGGAAAAGAATCTGAGTATGGAAGCTGCAGCAAGACTCTGCATGAGACGTTTCAAAGTGCTGGCTACATCAACCCAAATCAACAGGACATAGTTGCTATCATTGAAGATGTTCCATAATGTTCAAGCTTCGTGACACGTAGAGAGGACAACTCCAACTGGACTTCCATCACCATCTCTTCTGTTGTTCATGAGTCTAAGTAATTTTCTGTCTTTTAAAAAAAACTTTCGCTCTGCCCAAGGCGAAAGATAATGTGTCAGGCTGTTTAAAATAATTCCTTTTGTTTTGCCCAAGACAAAAGTGAGCTTATGTAGGGCTTTGTTTCAAATCATTAATAAAAAGCAATTTTTGCTTCCCTTTTGTTTATCTTTTTCTGAAAATGGTAACATCTAAAAAACCCATAAAATTAATCAAAATTGTTTTTCAAATTTGCACATACACCTTTTCTTTTATTTGTTCCTAAAAAGAAAAACATAAATCATGTGGAGATTATCTCTTGATAAACCCGCTGAAAACAATGATCCTAGGCCCTCTCCCAACTTTGAATACCCTGCGTACGAAGCTGAAGAAGAGAGTAGTGAAGAGATCCCTGAAGAGATCACCCGTCTACTTGAGCACGAGGAAAAGATCATTGAGCCGCACAAAGAGCCTTTGGAAGTAATTAATTTGGGTAGTGAAGAAGATAAAAGAGAAGTGTGAATTGGGGCACTGTTAGAAGCAAGCATAAAAAAGAGGATGGTTGATTTATTGAGAGACTATGTGGATGTCTTTGCTTGGAGCTATCAAGATATGCCTGGGTTGGATACCACTATTGTAGAGCACAAATTACCGTTAAAGCCAAAATGTCCGCCTGTTAAGCAAAAGTTAAGAAGAACTCACCCAGATATGGCAGACAAGATCAAAGAAGAGGTACAAAAGCAAGTCAGTGTTGGTTTCCTCATCACATCAGAATATCCTCAATGGTTGGCCAACATAGTGCCCGTTCCCAAGAAATATGGAAAAGTCAGAATGTGTGTTGATTACAGAGATTTAAACAGAGCAAGTCCAAAAGATGATTTCCCGCTACCCCACATTGACATGCTGGTAGATAGCACTGCTAAGTTTAAAGTCTTCTCATTTATGGATGGATTTTCAGGTTACAATCATATCATGATGGCACCTGAAGATATGGAAAAAACAGCTTTTATCACACCATGGGGCACATTTTGTTACCGAGTGATGCCATTTGGTCTAAAAAATGCTGGAGCAACCTACCAAAGAGCCATGACGACTCTCTTCCATGACATGATTCACAAAGAAATTGGACTTAGCAAATTCTTTTCCAAGAGAAACATTAGAAGTTCCAAATATAATGTCATCTACATATATTTGAAAAATTAAAATATCATTTTTAAATGTCTTACGAAATAAAGTTGTGTCCACTTTCCCTCTGGTAAAATTTTTATCTAGGAGAAAAGAACTTAATCGTTCATACCAAGCTCTGGGAGCTTGTTTCAGACCGTATAAAGATTTCTTAAGTTTAAAAACATGTTCTGGATATTTTGAATCTTCAAAACCAGGAGGTTAATGGACATAAACTTCTTCTTCTATGTATCCCTTTAAAAGTGCACTCTTAACATCCATTTGATACAAAGTGATGTTATTTTGAGCAGCAAAGGAAATTAATAATCTAATAGATTCTAACCTGGCGACTGGGGAAAAGGTTTCATTATAGTCAATACCTTCTTGCTGACTATATCCTTGTGCAAATAGTCGTGCCTTGTTTCTGACAACTTCTCCTTGCTCATTCAATTTGTTTCTGAATATCCACTTTGTTCCAATGTTATTGAATCCATCACATCTTGGAACTAGATCCCATACACCATTTCTGGTAAACTGATTCAGTTCTTCTTGCATAGAAATAATCTAGTCAGTATCTTGAAGAGCTTCATCAACAGATGTTGGCTCAACCATAGAAACTAATCCCCATAGAGATTCTTGATTTTTTTTAGAAATGATAGGGTTTTAATGGGGTCATCTTTCTTTCCGAGTATAACATCTTCTGGACGTGTTAAGTTGAGTATAGAAGATCTTTTCTGTGAGGTTTCCTCAGAAATTCTCAAGTTCTCCATAGATGATGTAATTTAAGGATCTTCTAAATTGTCTTTTGCTTTTGAGTCTTTAGAGTTTGTAAGTTGAACTTCCATATCTGCAAACTTTTTAGCTTGCATGTCCCACTCTTATGTGCCAAACCCATTGCTCATCATAAACAGACAAAAGACGAGTTAATTTCTGAGTTTTAAGATCAGAAAGATCAATTTTATAGATGTTGTTCTTTCTCTTGCCAGTGAAAAGGATTGACCCATCTTTCTGACTGACAGCTTTACAGGATTTTTGATTAAAGATTATGTCATAGCCGTTGTCACTTAATTGACTTATGGACAACAAGTTATATGCTTATCCTTCTACTAACAGAACATTATTTATGGAGGGAGTGTGCCTAAAGTTCTGTTTGAACTTTGGTCTAGCATGTAAGTTTTCAGAATAGGAAGTGTATTTAATGTCATGTATGTGACCAAACTCAAATTGGGTGTGTAAAGGTTTATATGTAATAACCATATCATCAACAAGCTTAGTTTGATATGGTTCTTTCCTTTTGGGTGTTTCATAACCAATTCCTTTTTTGTTGTTTCTGCTAACATCATATATCATTGAAGCCATTTTTTTCTGTCTATGCTTCTAGAAAGAAATTTTTGAAAACCAGAGTCATATTCTTTTAGAATATCTTTCGAACTTGAAGCAGTATTTGAATTATAGATTTTTTGAACTTTTAATTCCTCTATGAGTTTAAGATTACTTTCTTTAAGTTCAGAATTTTCTGCTTTATGTTTCTCAGTTTCAACTACAAAACTATTTTTAAGTTTCTTGTATTTGATTATGAGCTTACTATGGTTTTCCAGAAGTTCTGATAAGCTTTCTACAAGCTTATCTCTAGTAAGTTCAGAGAATACCTCATCAGTTTCTGATTCAGAGTCAGAGTAATCTCCTATGGTAGCCATTAATGCTAAGTTGGCATGTTCATCTTCTAAGTCAGATTCAGCTTTAGAAGATTTGAATCATCCCATGTGGCCATCATACTTTTCTTCTTTTCAAATTTTTTCTTTGGCCTTTCTCTCTGCAGCTTGGGACAGTCACTCTTAAAGTGTCCTGATTCATTACATTCATAGAAGACAATGCTTTTTCTACTAGGCTTCTTAAGTCCAGAAGATTCTGCTTTATTTTCTGGTCTCCTATAGTTTCTGAACTTCCTTTGTTTATGCTTCCAAAATTGATTGACTCTTCTGGAGAGAAGAGATAACTCATTTGCTTCTTATGATGCAGAGTCACTAGAGCTTTCCTCTTCAGCATGAAAAGCGTTAGTTACAAAATTTTTAATAGATTTAAGGGTAACACAGACTTACCTTTCTTCAAAGGCTCATTTTCATAAAGTTCTATCTCATGGCTTCTCAATGCATTGATAAGTTCTTCAAGAGATACATCATCTAGATTCTTTGCAACTTTGAACGCAGTAACCATTGGTCCCCATCTTCTGGGTAAACTTCTGATTATCTTCTTGACATGATCTGCTCTGGCGTATCCTTTGTTCAAAACTCACAAGCCAGCGGTCAGAGTTTGAAATCTCGAGAACATGGTTTCAATGGAGTAATCTTCTTCCATTCTAAATGTCTCATACTTCTGGATGAAGGCCAGAGCTTTCGTATCTTTAACTTGAGCATTTCCTTCATCAGTCATTTTGAGAGGCTCAAACATTTCATGTGCAGTATCTTTGTTGATGATTTTTTCATATTCTGCATTTGAGATAGCATTCAGCAAGATAGTTCTAGCCTTGTGATGATTTTTAAACTCTTTCCTTTGTTTCTCACTCATGTTTTTCCTATCAATCTTTTTACCAGCATCTATAAGATGTGTGTAACCATCTAACACAACGTCCCATTGGTCAGCATCTTGTCCTAAAAAAAACTTTCTAGTTTGTAAGGTTTGAAAAATAGTTAAGAATACAATACCAAATGATAGAAAAAGATCAAGTTAGCCAAGTTCAAACCTGAGTCTTTACCGTTGAAGGAGCAGTTGTGTCGATAGGGGCATCACCCTCTTGATCTATTGGGATAGCTGTGAGGAAGACATGAAACAATCAAATAAGTGGCAAAATCCAAATAATTAGAGGGGAAAGATTTCCATAAACTATTACCAATTTGTATGGTTGAGCGTACTCTAACATATTGGGGATCAATATGAAGCATTTTCCAGATCTAACAAAGGGCAATACCACCAGTCGGGAACAGGTGTGCCAAAGGCCAAAGCCAGGGGCTAGATGGCAAAGGAGGATTTTTTATGTTTCCAAAATGAAGAGCATAAAGATATTTGTCTTTTGCATAACCGAGAATTTTAAGTTTTGGGATACTGTCGGTTACCTTCTCCTTTAATTTGCATACGGCCTCAGAAATGGTCCGATGAAGATCATTAGGTCGATACACAACTTGGAAATATTTCTGGAAAGCTTGAATTTGTTTATGAAGGGTATGAAAACAATTAGAAGGGGGGGTTGAATAAGGGGTTTTCTTTCTCAAATAAAATTCACACGATATTTTTATCCTGGTTCGTTTGAACTCAAACTACTCCGGTCCACCCGTCAAGGTGATTTCGCCTCTCTCCATCGAGAACTTAATACACTAATCAAAAATTGATTACAATAGGTTCACGAAGGTAACTACCAACGTCTTCTTGAGAATCTTAACCACAGCTTGGTTACTCAAGGAACAATATACAATGTGTTCTTGAGAATCTTAACCACAACTTGGTTACTCAAGAAACAATATACAACGTCTTCTTAAGAATCTTAACCATAACTTGGTTACTCAAGAAACAATACAACAATAACTTCTAACAAGTGAACTTAATGCTTCTTAATCTAAGCTATATCACAACTGCGATTTTTCACTATGTTTAAGTACAATGGATATGACTTTAGTATGATAACATGAACGAAGTATTTTCTTTCACCATAAGAGTTCATGTTTTTCCTTCATGTGTTGTTTTGTAAGTGAGCGTCTTCTTACTTTTTCAAATTGATGTTCTATTTATAGCTTTTGTAAAATGTTGTTTGTTGCTTCCTCGTAAGTTGTTCTGCAATAAATGTTGCGTGTCATCTTGGTTATCTGTGCTTTGCATGCTTCTTAATATTTGTTCCTCATAAATTCTTCAGCCGTCTTTTAATCATTATGTCTCTAACGGTATTTTATCTTGTATCAGAACTTTGCATTTTGTTTTTCCTTTTATTCATAACTTCTGTCTTGACTTTGTGAATATAACTTCTATCAGAATTTGTATACAGCGGTTGGTGCATTCAGAAGTCTTCATGCATTAGAACTTCTTGAACTTCAGCGTGACTTTTCTTTCTTTGTTTGTTCAGCTTTACATAAAGTCCATGTTCTGATGGTACTTGAGTTAGAACTTCTTCTGAAATAGGAACCTTATAATTAGAGTACCACATTTACTTATACAAAATTTATATAATTGTTATCATCAAAACTCATAGATATGATTAGAACCAAACTATGTTCTAACAGTTTAATATGAGTAGCCTTACATTTAGTCGCCTAGGCCTGGAAATTAAGAAAAGTATCAACATATGTAGTGAGGTATGACTGCCACCAAGTCTCAAATTCCTTGGTGTAGTAAAATGCAGTTTGGAAAGGGACGGAGCTAAGCCTTGGCTTCGTTTCCCTGAAATTCTTAACATCTGCTTTAAAGACATTATATGGTTGTTCACTAGTAATATTTAGAAGCAGGTCGAAAGATGGGAATGAGGACTAAGAGATAAATTAGCAAAGCCCAAACTATCGAGCCACCGAATTAGGTTGGTGGGAGACCAAGCCAGGTGTGGTGCCGACAATCACAGCCGACAAGAATTGAGGAACCAAAAATCGCCTCCAGATAACTAAAGATTTGTTCTTGTCTGCGTCTTTAGTAGGAGGGAAAGCTTTGGTGAATCATTCAGGACCTTCAGACCGATTGAAGAAAGGAGCCATGGAAGGTTCAAAATCGACGAGAGTCAATATAATTTTGAACAAGAGTCGAAACACCTCCATGTTGGGGAAAGTTTTGTTGATGGGAGTCATAGGAATGAGACGCTTCCAAACAAGGTGATGTTCCACTGGAGGACACACCACTCGCTTCATTACATAGGATGTTATTTCTTTGGAGAAAGTGGAATTGAGCCATAATTGTAGGAACCAGAAGGGACCATGATTTGGAAAATGACATCAGATAATAACTCGTATAGAGAAGCCAATATCAGTTGACCCAGCGCAATATCACGGCCTTGATGTAGTTTGGTGGCCAAATAAAAATATTGTTTGGCTATCTGCATCGACCTAGAACAAAACACAAAGCGAGATAACCAAATGGTTAGGAAAGCCACATGTTATTCAGGAGTCACATGACCTGAAGTCTTTGCGTGATAGTCGATAAAGTTGTTGTATGTCGGCTTCACAGAGTCTCCCACATCAAACTTGAAGGGAATAAGCTCTATGTCTTCGTAGTTGAAGACTCGACCAGTCGGTTTTAGGCCGGTGATACCAATAATATCTAGAAGTATAGGTGTAATCATACCACACTTTGTATGGAAAGTATTGGTCAAACCTTCCCAAAATTGTATGGCATCCAACAACATGCCACAAGAATAAGGTGGACCGCAGCAGGAAATTTACAAAAGGGTGTGGATACCCGAACTTTGCCATTTTTTGAGCTTTTATGCTTCCAAGTGCTTCATCTAGGAACAGAACTTGGGACAATTTCTAGGAGGTGCAGTCCTAAATTTTCTATCCCCGTAATGCAGAGAAAGAGGTTCTTTGACGCAGATCAACGGTTGGGTGAGATAGTTCGTTGGAAAGAACGCACGGTTGTCAATAGAAATGATGAGTTGATGAACTTCTGGAAGAGGGCCTAAGAATGCTAGATGTTTTTCGTTTAAAGAAAAAGGGATCAATACTTGAGATTGCCCTATCTTTGTTTTTTCTTTAGCGAAAGGAGGCTCAGGAACATACTCCTTTCCATCAATAAGGATGGGTTCTTGGAGTGTTGCAACAAAAGGGATTGTTTTGCTGGAGGTTTCCATTGAGAAAGATGAAAATTCAGAAGAGAAGAAGAAGAGTTTTTATTTTTCTGACGTAGAGTACGTTGAGAGAAAATGGTGAGGAAAGAGAACGAAGAAGAATGAATGGGGTTTATATAGAGAATAAAACCCTAAGTGAAAAAGAAAAAAAAGAAGAAAAAAAAGAAAAGAATGTTTGTATTTCCTGGGAGACCCTTTGGATTCGTGTTGTTGCATCTGCGGACACATGGAGAACATATTGATTGAGGGTTAAGCCACATCTCCCACTCAGAAGAGGACGTGGTGGAGAAGTGATGTTTGTGTGTCTCGAGAGAAAAAAAGAGACATTGTCATGATGACGTGACGTCAGCAGCGTGGAGGGAACGGTTACACCACCAAAAAAGGAGAAGTGGAAACGAGTAAGTGGATGGAGGTGATCGACAATTCAAAGATGACACTGTCTCTTAGGAGTTGAAATTCAAAAATGGCATCTCTGGGGGGCATTTTGTTACCTTAAAAATCTTTTAAGGTATTTGAGTGGTTGTAGCGATGAAATTGGTGAGACTAAAGCCATGGGAAAGACTTAGCTCATTTTATTTCAAACAGAGTCGCCACCGCGCTTTATTGTTTCCAAAAGGAATGGGAGAAAGAGAAAATAAAACCCACAGATGTTTTTAAAATCAAAACTAATAAACTTATCAGAGATTTGGTTAAGGGGGTTTATTATACAAGGGGAAGGTTTTAAGCACCCCTCATATCCATGGTACTCCATGGGAACCTCTTTGAAAATGTTATTGTTTTTTGTACATCTATTTGAAAAAAAAGCATATGTGAACTTGTTTAAAAAGAGTGTGGGGATGGGAGATGAAATTTTTGAAAGTGAGCTCGATAAGATATCGCATCTTAGGCCTGCATACCCCTTTTAAAGAAAAGGGAAGTTAGAGATTTTGTAGTTCCTCTTAAAAGGAAAATAAAATGGGGCAAAAGTGGCCAAAATATTTTTGGGTGTTAAGATTTAACAATACTTAACAAGTTTTTTAAAAGGATTAAGCTTTAATAATACTTAACAAGTTTTTAATAAAAAAGGGACCAATCTTTAACAATACAGGGTCAATGGACTAAGAGTAGTTTCACCGGGGATAATTCTTCTCTTAGTACCAAGGTTTAAAAACAAAAAGGGTGGTTGAGCTTTAACAATACAAAACCAAATAAAAGAGACCAAGATTTAGAAATACAAGGTCAATGGACTAAGAGTGGTTTCACCAGGAATAAATCTCCTCTTAGTACCAAGGTTTAAAAACACAAGGGTTTGGTTAAGCTTTAACAATACAAAACCATAAAACAAGTGAAAAGCTTTAACAGTACTTTAACACAAAAATAAAAGAGATTTGGAAAAGTGTTTTAGTACCTTGACAATTTTAGTCAATTCCATTCCCATTCATTTGTATTTTCAACAATCAATTTAAGCAATCAAACAATGGATACCTCAAGTGTGTGTGTGTGATGATATGTGTCACAAAAGACAAATAAGTAAGTACAATAATCATCAATGATAATGATCAAGGATGTTTATACCTTTGGATGGATTCACATATGAATGAATGATGGATGATGACTGTGAAACTCATGCATCTGGGTTAGATAAACAAAGTATATACAAATGATAATACAATGGATGATAACTATCAAAACACAATGGTTAAAATCAACCAGTGTGTACAAAGGATAATGGTTAAGATAAACAAATCAGTACAAAACACAAGGATTAAAATCAACAAGTATATGTAAAAAGTAACAAGTTCATAGATAAGCAAAGATCAACATGTTTCTTTTTGGATTAGGGTTTTAAACCTAGGGTTCTGAAATTAGGGTTTAAAATTAAGGTTGAGAAATTAACACCTAAACCTAATTAATATTAATGATTAAATACCAAATCCTAAAAGAGGATTGGTCTAAAGGTACATGCAAAAGTCAAAAACATGACGTCCTAACCCTTAACAAATATTCACAAAAATATACAAAGTCACTTTGAAGAAATATTCAAATAGAAATGATTTTTGGTTGATTTTTCATACATAAAAGACAAATTTTTGACTAATTTGTAAATGATAAAATATTAAATATTTTTTGAGTTTTTTAAGCATGATATAAAAATGCACAACATAAATAAATAGCACACAAAATTTGAAGTTAAAGTAGTTAAGTTTGCTATTTTAATTAAATTATCAAAGTTTAAATAAAAAGTTAAATAAAAGGTGATAAAAAAGAAGGTTTTGTCTTCAAAGGGGTTTGAACCCAGGCCCCTTAGATTGTAAGTTAAAAGATTAGCCATTGGGTCATGCGCTTGGCATAGTCAGTGGATGCAACCATGTGGTGAAATATCAAAACAAGTGCATAAATGAAGAAAACACAAAAAATGAGATTTCTTGCAAAAGGTGGGGCTCAAAACCACACACTAGGGGGAAGAGAACTAAGGGCACGCTGGTAACCAAGTGTGCTGTAATGATGTAGTCATTTAGTAAACGCATTCAATTCATTATATTTTAAAACAAGCCCTAAATGTAAATTTTTGAAACTTCATCTTCTTCACTGAACCACGAAGAACAACAACAATGGCATAATTCAGACTTCTCCTAAACTCAATCAATTTTGACAAACTAAAACCCTAACATGATCAGCACGAAGACACGAGTCTAACCACATAGCCATTGCAAATTGATTCAAACTAACACTCGTGAATTTCCATAAAATATGCATGAACCCTAATTTTTCAAAATCAAATTAAATGATCCACATTGTGAATAAATGAATGAAACCATAGGGCTTTTAATCCTTAGACAATTCTAAACACAATGGTATCAAGTTTTAATGCAAATGGTACCTCTATCTAGGAGTATGAGTTTGAGCTCTTACCTTGCAAAATTGGAAATTGAAAGGTGCTTTAGAGGAGCTTCAGAACTGATTTAATGATCTGGATAGCTTGTCTTGACCTCCCTGAAGCTAATGGAGTGCTTAGAATGGACTGAGGGTGCCTGTAACTCCAAACCCGATACCTCCTTATTCTTGAGCAAGCAACAATGGAAAATGATGAAGATGATGTTACAGATGCTATCTAATGATCTGGATAGCTTCTATAACTAATATATGAGGTGTTTGAATGTTTGGTTTGGTTTGAAATGGCCTGTAGGGTTCTACACAAATTCAAGTGCAAGTGAGGTATGTAAAAATGGAACTTGGGGAAAATGGAGTTACAGGTCCTAAGTAATGGTTTGGATAGCTTTTATTTGATGTATAGAAGTTATTTGAAGTGTTTGTTTGGTAGGTTTGTAATTTGGCAAGTTAAGACCTTTATGACAAGAAAATGGAAGTGAAAATGGTGTTTTTTGATTAGAGGGGTTTTTAGAGGTTGTGGAAGTGGTAGATAACTTCTAAATGGTATTTAGAAGTTGTTTGAAACCTTTTTTGACACTTATAATTGCTTGAACTCAAAACCACTAGAAAAATGCAAAGATAGGAATTTGGAGTATTACAAGTGAGAGGTGACTTGGAGAATTCTGGTGTGTTTGATCCAAGAGGCAAAGGCCTCTATTTATAGGCATAATTTAGGATTTACGGAGGGAATAAACTCAGAAGTTTGAGTTCACATGTGATACTTGTACCTCTTTACTTGTTTGTGAAGAAATGAGAAAAATGGATTTCCAATGGTGAAGTACAAGGCTCAAGCATGCTTCCATGACTTTATTCAGAACATTAGGAGCTTGCTTGTGGTGTTTGTAATGCTTTTGGTGCAGAAGAGATATTGTAGTGGCTCAAGAGAAGAGTTGTTGGTGATTAAAGCCACTTCACTAGAATGGAAGTGTGATCTTTATGCCCTTAATGGAATGATTCAATGGTTAATGGCTTAAGCACTTGGATTATAGCTCAAAAGCAAGTGTAATTTTCTGATTTTGGCGTTTGGAACAAGTTACAGGGGTTGCAAGAAAGAAATCTTTCATTTTGAAATGGTTTTGGTTCATAACTTCTTCATGTTCAAGGAGTTTTTCAAGTGTTATGGAGCCTTCTTTGCAAAATCATATCTCATAGCTCAAGCCATGGGTTTTCTTGCTATTGGTCTCTTTGGAAAGCTCGTGCTTAATACTTCAAGTCACTTTTTAAAAGTTTTCTCAAACTGCTTTGGGATCATGGAGAAAAATGGCCACAAAGTCAAGAAAAGTCTAAGTGAAAACACTTAAAATTTCCTTAAGTTTTTTGAACATTATCTTTAAAATTCCACATCACTCAAAATAATCATTTTTAATGAAAATTAGAGCAGAGACAAAGTTTTTTGTTTGATAAAGATCTATAACTTTCATGTTGGGAGATTTTTGAGTGTGTAGGCAAAATTTGAAGTTCCAAAAATTAGGTTAAAATCACTTAAAACCCTAATTTTAACTTTTTAATTCTATATGAATTTTCTTGATTTCTCTTATTCAAATGTCTTCATTAGTCATATGATGATGATTTGAATCTTTAAAAGTTCATGGTTGACCAATTTTCTCAAAAGTCAAAGGTTGACCCATACAATTGACTTTTTCCAAATGAACTGCAGTTTTGTGGATTTCATATGAATCAAGCTCTCCTCTTCAGATGAATGATATGAATGGGCCATAATGTTGATTTGGATGCCCTTGAATCATGGTTTGAGTCTTGGAGCCATGTCCTGATTAAAAGTGAACCCTTCGGTGGAATTAGGTCAAAAACCATAATTTGGGACCTCAGGTGATCTTGAGAGTTGATGATCCTGAATTGGGCTATCCTTGGACTTAGATATTGATGAGAGAACCCTTTGAATCATGGAAGAATTTTGAACTTACTTGTGGGCCTCAAAATGCTAATTTTCTCAGTCTCCTCTTGATCAGTCTCCTGTCTTAAGACACAAGTAACAAACAACAATTATTTTATTTTTGGGTTAAAAATGATATTTGCATGATGATAATGATGATCCTACTATTAGGAATATGGTAGAATCTCAATGGTAACAAATTGGGGTACAACAGTGGCACATTCAAGGAAAAGGTCCTATGAATTAAGGGATTTTTTCTCTACAAAGTGCAATTTATAAGGAGCTGAGGTCGACAATAAGTTGTGAAAGTTATAAGGTATTAAAGGGAGAAGTCGACGTGGTGGGCAAACAACATGGTCGAAGTGTGTCTGTCGACCACGTTGAAGGTTGAGACTTGTAAAGAAGTTCCAATTCTATTTATGTTTTGGAGGTTGGCATTGAAGCAGACACTTGAGCGGGATAGATTTGAAATTTGAAAGCACCAGCAATTACGCATGAGTATTTCAAAATAAGCGCCAAAGACGTGGGGAGCAGTTATATTAAGACGTGTCAGACGTTTAGCAGATTTTAGGCTCTAGGAAATTAGTTTGTAGCCATTATAAATAAAGGATCCAACAGAGGAGTTTTAGGTGTTCATTTGTACCAAATCACTTAGAAAAAATTTACATTCCAAGCGTAAGGAAGCAGAAAGTTTCAAGATTGCTAATGTACGTGAATCACCACTTTAATTTCAATGCAATTTCCTTTCTTTTCAATCATGCCTTTTGAGTACCTTGTCGTAGTTTCTTTTACTTTTGAACAAACCTTTTACATCATCATTTATGTTTTCAACACGTGTCTTATGATCAACTAGTCGATCCTGCAAGTGACCCTTACTTTTTAGGTTTAGGGTTGTTGAATGATCTTAATTGCATATGTTTTTGTGGTAATTGTACATGCATTCATGATGGCCTTGATCCTTTGAGGGGAAATAGAGGTGACGAACCATATGTTCTTTGGTAGTGTGCCATGTGGGGTGTGAGCTACGATGTTGGCCTTGATCCTTGAAGGGGAAATAGAGGTGTTGCTTTAATCCTTGAATGGAAATAGAAGTGCGGCTTTGTTCCTATATGGATCGGAAGTGGTGGACTATATGTTCATATTTTGAGGGCTTTGGTCTTGTCTGGATCGGAAGCATGGCTCTGGTTCTTGAAAATGGAATCGGGAGCGGTGAGCTTGATGTTCACATGGTACCACATGTATGAGTCGCATTAATTGCATTTTGAGTCACATTTTGTGTTATATGATTACTTGATTTGATGTGATATATGATAATTATGTTTGGATGCTATTTTGAGCTTTGTTGCATATTTGACTATGTGAAATAGATTCGAGAAGTGTTATTTACATGATTATGCGAAGTGTGATGAATTCTTGTATATATATATATGTTATACATTGCTTATTTTTACATATTTCTATGATGATTTGAATTCTCACCCTTCTGTTGGAATGATGTTCTATGCGACATAGCTCAGGTACTGAAGACAATGGTGCTTGGCACGACGATAACAGAGAAGCCTAGTTGGTATTCTTTTCCATTTGTTGCTCTTGTCATGTAACACTTGGGGTTTTTAGTGTCGAACTCATGTTTCATTTGTTGAGATGTATCATGATATTTGCTTATCGATTATGTATCTTTGAGATAATGTTTATTGTTAAGCGGCCTTAGTGCCTAGTATTCTGGATTTGGTATTTGGTGATGATCCTGATGAATATTTGAGACATGATCATAATATGGGATATGATTATTGTTAATACATGAGTAATGTTATTTCTGCTATTGTATGCATTGAGAAACGTAATGTTTACTATGTGTTATGTATGTATGACCTGGTGTATCTATTATTTGATAATTGTATTGATGGTTCTCGAAAGATTTTAGTTTTGGGAACATCGATGTGACACCCTTTTTATGTATGCATGCTAATTTACTCTGATTATATGTTCTATTTTGGGGTTATAGAAAGGGGGTGTTACAATTGCACCTTAAATTTTTTAAAATTATGTGAAGGAAATCGATTTCCCAATATGGGGTAATCAGTTTCCATTTGAAAAACTTGTTTTCCAAAACTGATTTGCGATGGGGAAATCAATTTCCCTATTACGGGTAACCGATTTCCTGAAGGTAATTTTGAAAAACAATTTTATTTTTAGCCAAAAAACTTTGTACTTTTGAAATCCATAGCGTGAATGTATGTATATGGTTTATGAATAAAGTTGAGCATTATTTTATCAACATAGATGCATGTTGGTATCTCTAAAACCAAAACTTCATGCTAGTCTTCAAGCAAACATCTTGTGAATTTGTTGCTAGCTTTTATGATGAGTCTTTGAACTTGAGGCTTGATATTTTCCACTTGAAGCTTTTCCATTCTTTTTAACTTGATCATTTGAAATGCACATTAATACTTTTGTCTTCATCAAAACACTTGGATTGATAGTCTTGACTTCTCATTCTCCTGAAGGATAGAAAAACACTTATAAAGGGGGGGGGGGGGGGGTTGAATAAGTGTGACTTTAAAAACTTGTAAGATAAAAACAATGAAGATAACTATT
The DNA here is from genome assembly GCF_029867415.1 of Vicia villosa. Classification (NCBI taxonomy): domain Eukaryota; kingdom Viridiplantae; phylum Streptophyta; class Magnoliopsida; order Fabales; family Fabaceae; genus Vicia; species Vicia villosa. The sequence continues at coordinate 144,322 of NW_026706364.1, read as the reverse complement.
TCTATCCTGGTTCGTTGTTAACGAAACTACTTCAGTCCACCCCCTTAGAGTGGTTTACCTCAACTGAGGATTTAATCCACTAATCAAACTGATTACAATGGTTATCCACTTAGAAAACTTCTAAGTCTTCTAGAGTATACAGATCACAACTTGATCACTCTAGGAACCTTTTACAATCAATGTAAAATAATGTTTACAAGAGTATGAATTGCTTCTTATAAAGCTATAATCACAACCGTGATATTTCTCTTAAGTTCTAAGCTTAACACTCACTAAATATTACAAGAGTTTGTGAGGTTGAAGATGAAGTTCTTGAGCTTTGAATTTGACAGCGTTTTGGTATTTTTCACAAGAGTTCGTTAGCTGCTTCTGATCAGAATTTCTATATATATAGGCGTTTGAGAAGATGAATGTTGGGTTGCATTTAATGCATTTCGTGAATAGTACAACTTTGCATTTAATGTTTCACACTTTTACTGCTTTTACTGACTTTGCCTTTTGTAGCTTCTAACGTTCCTTTTGTCAGTCAGAGATTAGACTTAATAGCCTGTCATCTTGTACTTGCTTCTGGACTCATGTTTGTGAATAACAATGTTTGAATATCAGAGTTAACAACTTGGTGTAGAGCATATTCTTGTCTTTTGACTTTGAAGAGCTTGAGCGTGATACCATATGAACTTTAGTGCTTCTGCTTCTGACTTCATGTTTTTCTAATGCTTCATAGTCCATGTTTTGATTCTGCTTGACCATCTTCTGATGTCTTGCTAGAGCATGTTCTGATGTAGCCATCCAGAACCTTCTGAGTCAGTGCTTCTGAGCGCTGATTTGTGCATACTCTTTATATAATTCCTGAAATGGAAAATGCAAAGGATTAGAGTACCACATTGTCTTATACAAAATTCATATATAATGTTATCATCAAAGTCAATTTCTCCTAATGCAAAGGATTTGAATTTCTCCTTTGTAAACAATTGAATCATAGCATGCTTGATTGTATCAGAACATTCTTGAATGTATCAGATCATTTTTACATCCTGGAATGAATCAGAGCATACTGCATAAAAAGTATCAGAGCATGAATGTATCAGAGCATTCTAAAAAAATGTATCAGAACATTCTAAGAGGAATATCAGAACATTCTTCTTGCTTCTGATCTTGAAGCTTCAGAACACTAAGCTTGCTTCAAATCTTTAAGAGCATGCTTCTTTATAGAATTGCTTTTCCTCATGTATTTGCTTCTCATGTTGAGCTTTTTCAGAATATCTTCAATCCTGCACAAAATCTCAAAAACATAGAACTTGCAAATAATGTTAGGAAATGTTGAGACTTAATCCCATCAACTGATATAATAAACCAAATCAATTATCATGTTTCTCCCTCTTTTTATCATAACATCAAAAAGCATTAAAAGATTCAGATGATAAAAGACATACAAAGTGAAGAAGATAACATTTCATTGATTAAAATAATAGAAGGTACATAAAGATAGAAACAGATGCAAGTCAAGCAGATGCATAGAAACCAAAGAAAACAACTAAGACCAAAGACAAACTACGACGGGCCAAGCCTAGAAGCTAAGATGGCCAGAAGGTTTTTAATCTCAGTATTGTCTTCCTTATGATTCTTCATGAATGATCTGAACTCATCATGAGTATCCTCGTGCTTGTCCAGACGGGTAGCTAAGTCAGCTTGATTCTGTTGAAGAGCCTTCATGGTGTTTATCAAAACAGAGGCAGAAGGTCCAGCAGAAGAAGCATCAAAGCTGTTGTCCAAAACAGTAGGATTCTCAGCATTTGCTTCAACCATGAGAACGTCATCTTGATTTTCCTTAGCGGGATTTTTCTCAGCAGGATGATTCTCAACATAAGCTTTTGACACAAAATCATCTTCATGATAGACAGGAGCAGGGATTGCAGCATCTGGATTCTCTGGAGGTGTTGGAGCAACCGGTTCTGATGGGTATTCAACACTCGGATAAACCATATTTGGTGCTTTAACAGAGGGATTCTCCCTAAGCCAGTTGAATATAGACTGAAAGTCGCCAGTCAGAACGTTGTATTGAGGCTTCCACACAACCATAGCCAAAGGATGCACTTCTTCAAGCTCATCAACAGATTCCTTCTCTTCAAGAGATTTCCAACTTTTGATGGGAAAGAAGTAGCTTTCTTCAAAGTCCCTTAGAAATCCAGAAGGACCAGGAGCATCAGCCATACAAGCTTTTTGCAGCTTCACAAGGTCAGACTGAATCTCTTTTCTGGATGCTCTCCAGAGATTCCCAGAAGCAACATAATCCATGTTGGCATTATGTGCTACCTTCAGTGCATCTAAACCTGCTTGTACCTTAATCTTTAAAAATTCAAAACGTACACGACAGAAAGTTCAGAAGGTTTGGTTTGGAATTTGGTGGTAGAAGAGTCTGGGTTCATAAAGAAGTAGGGTTCAGGTTCTTTTTTTAGAATAAAGCAGAGGTGATAGAGGAGGATAGAGAGGATGAAGAATCTGCGGTGGAGATGGTTGAGGGATCAATTACAGGTGAGATTGCAGAAGGAATGGATGTGGTTGAGAATATATTTTTAGATGGGATTTGAGGAAAAACAACATTTAGAGGTTAGGGGTTAAGAACTGGTTCATAATGAAGTGGACGGTTTCTTTGTGTGGTGGTGGAAGCAGATGGAATTTCAGAAGGAGGTGGCTTTTTCTGGGGGGGAAGGGCAGAAGTAGAATGAGAGCTAGAAGAGTCTGCTTTGAAAGCATCTTCTATTAGCTTCTAAAACTGTTCAGAAGTTCTAGGTACTTTGAGAGACTCTGTTGATACACATTCAGAATTAGTATTGGGTACAGAGTCAGGTATTACAATACCTGAAGGTTTCTTCTATTTCTTTGCTTTCTTAGCATTAGGTCCTTCTTCTGTGACCTTTCTTTTCAGCTTCTTCTCTTTCTTCTTCTTATCCTTCTTTCTTAACTCATCCATAGATGGAAGAGTTCTTCCACGAATCCAATCAGGATCAATAGAAGTTTGTGCTTTGACACAAGATTTCAGGTAACGTTTAACAGATTTATCTAATTCCTCTTTGAACATGTGAGAGAAACTCACAATAGGAGTTCTTCTTGTCAGAATATCTGGAAACACATTTGGAGGAGTGGTCACCTTTTCAATTAGATGCATCCTTCTTAGAGACTGAGCATTTAGAATACTCCCACGAATAGCAGTTAAATTCTGAGAAGAGCCAGCTGCCCTCAGAATGTCTATCAAGCCACTCTCAGTCAGAATATCTGAAATCATTCTTCCAAAAGGAATAGTATTCTTCTTAAGTTTGGGATTCTTCTGACGTTCTTCATCTCTTGATTCTTCAACATTTGTTTTCAGATGTTGAAATAGAATGTGAGGTAAATTGGCTCTCATGCCTTTTGATCTTGATTAACATAGGTAGCAGAGTTTGTTAGTCTTCTATGATAGATAGATCCCATAATAATCTTTGCCCATACTCTGTAGGAAGGCTTCAAGTCAGTAGTGTAAGGAGATGCAACACCAGAAGTAAACAGCTCTGGATCAATTTTGTTCCAATTAGTTCTACTTGGGAGAGCTCCAGTAACTCCACTTATACCATCAAGACTGTATATTTTTCTTATCAGCTTCTCAGTCACAACAACTTCATGCCCTAACACGAAGGAGATGATGGCAGTTGAAGTAACAGTGGCATGGGTCCAGAATTCCTTAACCAACGTAGGGTAAACTGGTCCAATCCACCGTTCAAAGTAGTTTGACCATCCTTGTACTAGCATTCCAGTTTTGATTTTGAAATCATGAGCCATAAGATTTCCAAAATCCACCATAGTTTCGCAGAGAACCTCCAGTTCATCATAAGGAATCAAACAAGTCTTAAAGGGAGGGTTTGCAGATTTCCTTTGTTGAACTTGGTTTGAAGATGAGACCTTGCGTTGAACATTTGATGAAGAAGCCATAGATTCACACTGAGATTACTGGGTTTAGTAACTAGGGTTTATGAAGAGAGAGAGAGAGAGAGAGAGAGAGAGAGAGAGAGAGAGAGGGAGACGAACAAACACAGACAATGAATAATGAAGATGAATGGAAAGAGATGAAATGATATAGAGATGCGTTTATATAGGCACGAATTTGAAATGCTTTGTAATATGATTCTGAATGAAGAAGATTACAGAGTTTGAATTAGTTAGCATTTAATGATGAGTGACGTTAGGGTAAAACGTGATAATTGAAATGATTTGCACAGTTACCTAGGGCGGCGTCTCATCAACTGCACGCATGCTTGTCCCTTCGGAGTGAACACGTGTTCATCTTCTGGAATAGCTGGGGACAGCTATTTTGCTTTAAAAGAGATTCTGAATCAACTTAGACATATGAAACGTTAGCAATAACAGAATCAAAATATCTAAGTGATCAACACTTTCAGAACTTCTTATAAGAGAATAAATCATTATTTCAAATCTAATCCATATATCAGATCTTCTCATCCTTTCATTCTGGGCATAAATCCATACTGATATTCTTCAGAATGAACTTAAACCTATCTTCAGCAAGGGGTTTTGTAAAGATATCAGCCCATTGATGGTCTGTATCAACAAAGTTTGAAGATAGAACACCCTTCTGAACATACTCCCTAATGAAGTGATGTTTAATCTCAATATGTTTAGCTTTGGAATGTAAGATTGGATTCTTAGATAAACAAATAGAAGAAGTATTATCACAGAAGATAGGAATGTTACTCTTGTATATCTAATAATCTTCTAGCTGACTCTTCATCCAGAGCACCTGTGTACTACATCCAGCAGCAGCAACATATTCTGCTTCTGTTGTAGAGAGCAATTATAGCTTGCTTCTTGTTGTACAAGGAGATCAGATGACTTCCAAGAAATTGACAACTTCCAGAAGTACTTTTCCTTTCAACTCTATCTCCAGTGTAATCAGCATCACAAAATCCTACTAAGTTGTATTCTTCAGATATTCTGTAGACTAAACCAACATTAGTAGTACCTTTCAGATACCTCATAATTCTCTTAACAGCTGTTAAGTGAGATTCTCTAGGATCTGATTGGAATCTTGCACACACACAAACACTGAATAACATGTCAGGTCTAGACGCAGTAAGATATAGGAGAGATCCAATCATACCTCTGTAGAGATTCTGATCTACCTTCTTACTTACCTCATCCTTACCTAGAACACACGTAGGATGCATAGGAGTCTTTTCTTCTTTGCTTTCTGAAAGATTAAACTTCTTCAGAAGTTCTTTCACATACTTGGTCTGATGAACATAAGTTCCTTCAGAAGTTTGATTGATCAGAATCCCAAGGAAGTACTTGAGTTCTCCCATCATGCTCATTTCAAACTCAGCCTGCATAGATTTAGCAAACTCCTTTCCAAGTGTAGCATTAGATGTTCCAAAGATAATATCATCAACATATATTTGACAAATTAAAATATCCTTTTTAAAGGTTTTACAGAAGAGAGTTGTATCCACTTGTCCTCTAGTGAAACCATTATCCAGAAGGAAAGAACTTAATCCTTCATACCAAGCTCGGGGAGCTTGCTTCAGGCCATATAATGATTTCTTTATTTTGAAAACATGTTCTGGAGACTTAGAGTCTTCAAAACCAGGAGGTTGGTGGACATATACTTCCTCATCTATATAACCATTTAAGAAGGCACTCTTAACATCCTTCTGATACAGAGTGATGTTATGTTGAGTGGCAAAAGAAATTAATAAGCGAATAGATTCTAACCTGGCCACTGGTGCAAAGGTTTCAATATAGTCAATACCTTCTTGCTGACTATAGCCCTGAGAAACCAGTCTGGCTTTGTTTTATACAACATCTACTTTTTCGATTAGCTTATTTCTGAAGACCCACTTAGTTCCAATGATGTTGAATCCTTTTGGTCTAGGAACCAGATCACATACATCATTCCTTGTAAACTGATTTAGTTCTTCTTGCATGGCAATTATCCAGTCAGCATCCTCCAGAGCTTGATCAATAGAAGTTGGCTCAATAAGAGATACTAGACCAAATTGACATTCTGCATTGTTCTTAAGGAATGCTCTTGTTCTGATAGGATCTTCTTTCTTCCCAATGATAACATCTTTTGAGTGAGCAGAGTTGAGTCTAGAAGATCTTCTGATAGTTGGCTCTTCAGAAATTCTGAGATTCTCTAATGAAGTTGCAACTTGATCTTCTGAAACTTTGCTTCTGGGTTCTTTAGAGTCTGAATTAGAGATTTCTATATCTGCAAAATTCTCAAACTGCTTTGGCTTTTCAAGACCAAGCTTATCATCAAATCTGATATTGATTGATTCTTCAACAATCAATGTTTCAGTATTGTATACTCTGTAGCCTTTTGAGCGTTCAGAATATCCAAGAAGGAAACACTTATGTGCCTTAGAATCAAACTTTTGCAGATGATCTATAGTGTTCAGAATATAACATACACATCCAAATGGATGGAAATAAGAAATGTTGGGCTTTCTGTTCTTCCATAATTCATGAGTCTTATTAAGAATAGGTCTTATAGAGATTCTATTCTAAATATAACATGCAGTGTTAATTGCTTCTGCCCAGAAATTCTTAGCCATATTGGTTTCATTGATCATGGTTCTGGCCATTTATTGTAGAGTCCTATTCTTTCGCTCTACAACTCCATTTGGTGTGGAGTTCTAGGACAAGAGAAATCATGGGCAATACCATTTTCTTTGAAATAAATCTCAAAGAATTTGTTCTCAAATTCGCCACCATGATCACTTCTGACCTTTATGATTTTACACTCTTTCTCATATTGGATCTGAGTGCAGAAGTCAAAGAACACTGTATGAGACTCATCCTTGTGTTTCAAGAACTTTACCCACGTCTATCTGCTATAGTCGACTACGATAACTAATCCATATTTCTTCCCTATGACAGATGCTATTTTGACTGGGCCAAACAGATCAATGTGAAGAAGTTCTAGCATCCTAGAGGAAGAGACAACATTCTTAGACTTGAATGCAGGTTTGGAAAACTTCCCTTTCTGACATGCTTCGCAAAGAGCATCTGATTTATATATCATATTAGGGAGTTCTCTGACCAGATTAAGTTTGTTAATCTGAGAAATCTTTCTCAAACTAGCATGACCTAATCTTCTGTGCCAGACCCACTGCTCTTCACTAACAGACATAAGGCAAGTGACCTTCTGATTCTTAAGATCTTGAAGATCAATCTTGTAAATGTTGTTCTTTCTCTTGCCTGTAAATAGGATTGAGCCATCCTTCTGACTTATAGCTTTACAAGACTTTTGATTGAAGATTAGGTCATAACCATTGTCACTTAATTGACTTATGGACAATAAGTTATGAGCTAATCCATCTACTAGCAGAACATTAGTTATAGAGGGATAGTTACCAATGTTTATGGTTCCAGAGCCAATGATCTTGCCCTTCTGGTTCCCTCCAAACTTTACTTCTCCAGCAGATTTAAGCACCAGGTCTTGGAACATAGACCTTTTTCTCGTCATGTGCCGTGAGAACCCAGAGTCCAGGTACCATGACATGTTTTGCTTTGTCTTCTTTGCTGCCAAGGATATCTGCAACAGGGATAATCTTTTCCTTAGGTACCCATAATTTCTTGGGTCCTTTTTTGTTAGTTCTCCTCAAGTTCTGATTGAACTTGGGTTTAGCATGAAAAGGAACAGGAGGAACAACATGATATTCTTTATTCTGAGCAGCATGATATTTTCTAGTGTGTGTCACATGCTTCTTAGTGCGTGTTATGTGGAAACTCTTAGCATGTGATGTGAGCCTAATATCATGGGAGTGGCCATACTTGAATTGATCATATAGAGGTTTTTATGTGATTTTCATATCATCAACAGATTCAAGTTTGTATGGGGTTTCACCCTCATAGCCTATGCCAACTCTCTTGTTTCCACTAACTGCATATATCATAGAGGCAAGTTGACTTCTTACAATACCTCTAGATAAAAATTTCCTGAAACTCAAGTCATATTCCTTAAGAATATTGTTCATGCTTGGAATAGACTTTTCTGAACTAGGAGATGATTCAGCATCTTTATATAGTTTTAAAACTTTTTCCTTAAGTTCAGAGTTTTCTAATTCAAGCTTCTTAGTTTCAGATGCAAAGAGCTTTCTCAGCCTTTTGTATTTGATACTAAGCTTAGCCTTGATTTCCAGAATTTCAGTTAAGCTGGAAACTAGCTCATCTTTAGAAAGTTCAGAAAATACCTCTTCAGAGTCTGAGTCTGATTCTGATGTAGATTCTAATTCATCATCAACGGTGGCCATCAACGCTATGTTTGCCTGCTCGTCTTCAGAGTTTGACTCTTGATCAGAAGAATCTGATTCATCCCAAGCAGCCATAAGGCCTTTCTTCTTTTCAAACTTCTTCTTGGGCTTTTCCCTCTGAAGCTTTGGACACTCATTCCTGTAATGTCCTGGCTCCTTGCATTCATAGCATGTCACCTTCTTTTTGTCAGATCTTCTGTGTCCAGAAGATTCTCCTCTTTTAGGCCTTTTGGAACTTCTGAAGTTCTTGAACTTCCTCTGTTTGCTCTTCCAGAGTTGATTTACTCTTCCGGAGATCATAGAGAGTTCATCTTCTTCTTCCTTTAATTCTTACTCTTCAGAATCTTCTTCTTCAGCCTGAAAAGAGTTAGTGCATTTTTTATTATTTGATTTTAAAGCAATTGACTTACCTTTCTTCTGAGGTTCATTAGCATCCAGCTCTATTTCATAACTCCTCAGGGCAAAGATTAGCTCTTCAAGAGAGACTTCATTCAGATTCTTAGCAATCTTGAATGCAGTCACCATTGGGCCCCATCTTCTGGGCAAGCTTCTGATGATCTTCTTGACGTGATCTGCCTTGGTGTAGCCTTTGTCTAACACTCTTAATCCAGCACTCAGAGTTTGAAATCTTGAGAACATTGCTTCAATGTTTTCATCTTCCTCCATCTTGAAGGCTTCATACTTCTGGATTAATCCAAGAGCTTTTGTCTCCTTGACTTGGGCATTACCTTAATGAGTCATCTTTAAGGATTCAAAGATGTCATAGGCAGTTTCTCTGTTTGTTATTTTCTCATATTCAGCATGAGAAATATCATTCAGCAGAATAGTCCTTGACTTGTGATGATTTTTGAATTGCTTCTTTTGATCATCACTCATTTCTTGTCTTGACATCTTTTCTCCACGAGCATTTACTGGATGTTTGTAACCATCCAAGACTAGATCCCATAGGTCACAATCTTCACAAAGAAAGTAACTTTTGAGTCTATCTTTCCAATATTCAAAATTTTCACCATCAAAGACTAGTGGTCTATTATATCCATTGAAGCTACTACTTCCATTTCCATTGTTGTTCTATTCAGGTGTAGGAGTAGATGTAGCTGTTTCAACCATATTGACTTTGTGTTTTTCTCCCTGAATCTTTTAACTAACACGGTTAAGTGCTTGCACCTATAACCGACGCTCTGATGCCAATTAAAGGATAGAAAAACACTTAGAAAGGGGGGGTTTGAATAAGTGTGACTTTAAAAACTTGTAAGATAAAAACAATGAACACAATTATTTTTATCCTGGTTCGTTGTTAACGAAACTACTCCAGTCCACCCCCTTAGAGTGATTTACCTCAACTGAGGATTTAATCCACTAATCAAACTGATTACAATGGTTATCCACTTAGAAAAATTCTAAGTCCTCTAGAGTATACAGATCACAACTTGATCACTCTAGGAAATCACCACTTAGATAACTTCTAAGTCTTCTAGAGTCTACTGATCACACTGATCACTCTAGGAACCTTTTACAATCAATGTAAAATAATGTTTACAAGAGTATGAATTGCTTCCTATAAATTTATAATCACAACAGTGATATTTCTCTTAAGTTCTAAGCTTAACACTCACTAAATATTACAAGAGTTTGTGAGGTTGAAGATGAAGTTCGTGAGCTTTGAATTTGACAGCGTTTTGGTATTTTTTACCAAGAGTTCGTTAGCTGCTTCTGATCAGAACTTCTATATATATAGGCGTTTGAGAAGATGACCGTTGGGTTGCATTTAATGCATTGCGTGAATAGTATAGATTTGCATTTAATGTTTCACACTTTTGTCAAGTACCTCGAGCCATGCTTTCGCTGCTTTTACTGACGTTGCCTTTTGTAGCTTCTAACGTTCCTTTTGTCAGTCAAAGATTAAACTTAATAGCCTGTTATCTTGTACTTGCTTTTGGACTCATGTTTGTGATAACAACGTTTGAATATCAGAGTCAACAGCTTGGTGCAGAGCATCTTCTTGTCTTCTGACATTGAAGAGCTTGAGCGTGATACCATATGAACTTCAGTGCTTCTGCTTCTGACTTCATGTTCTTCTGATGCTTCATAGTCCATGTTCTGATCCTGCTTGACCATCTTCTGATGTCTTGCCAGAGCATGTTCTGATGTAGCCATCCAAAACCTTCTGAGTCAGTGCTTCTGAGCGCTGATTTGTGCATACTCTTTATATATTTCCGGAAATGGAAAATGCAAAGGCTTAGAGTACCACATTGTCTTATACAAAATTCATATATAATGTTATCGTCAAAAAAAGAATATTGATCAGAACAAATCTTGTTCTAACATCTCCCCCTTTTTAATGATGACATACAATTGAAGATTGATGATCAATGTTGCTTTTAGAAATGAGAAAAGCTCCCCCTTGATCCATGCATCCATGAATTGGAAGATGTTTTGCACATGTAAGGCTTGCTGCAACTTTAGACAAGGAAACATAACAACAACCATATACCATAACTTTCTCCCCCTTTGTCATTAGCAAAAAGGATGAAAAAGGTTTTCAAGAAGTTAAAAGGAAAATAGTATATTATAACAATCAATGGAAGAGAAGTCATATCAAACAAACACACATAACATAGTTCTTATCAAACATAACTTAGTACTTAACAAACATAATATAGTTCTTAACGGACGAAACATAAAGTCATACATACCAAAATATTGAGAACTACCTAGAATAAAGCATAGAAGATAAGAGACTAAAGCATAGAAACTTAGGACTCAACACAAATTAGTCACTTTCATCCATTCCATCATTGCCTTCTTCCACTTGGTCATCCCCTTCTTTTTCACTCTCAATATGGTTTTGGCAGTGTTGTTTAAGTGAGGCTACATCTTGACGCATGGATGCATGTTTAGAAGCATTGCGGAGGTCTATTTGGTGGAGTTTGTTGTAGATAAGTTCCAAGGTATAGCCACCTCCGGGAGCGGGTGGTGGTGCGACCACATTTTTGGCATCCGTATGTTTGACTATCCCATCAACATCTTTGAAAATTCCCATCCTCTTAAAGCATGTGTATAATACGGTGAACTGACTTTTTATTATTTAAGCAAGCAATGTTGCGGTAAGCAATAGTCGCCACCGACTTTTATTTTATCCAATTTATAGAAAGGCTAAAAGAACACAAAAATACCTTTTAAAGAGATTTTGAGTTCGGGGGGTAAGTTATACAGAGGGAAGGTTTAAAGCACCCTTTGTATCCATGGTTATCCATCGGCTCTTAATTGCTTAGCTCACTTTGTTTTCAAAAATGTTTGAAATGTGTTTAGAAAAGATTTTTTTTTTGAATAAGGACTTTAGCTTGTAAAATAAGCGTAGCCTTTTCGAAGGTTTTTTGAAAGAGGAAAGTTGAATTTAAACCAGAGCAAGAAATTAACAGCAACTACCCTAAGTTTTGAAAAAAATGTTCCTTTAGCCTTTCAGGGCTATCCATACCATAAGAGGGTAGAAAGTCCTTTTATTGGAGGTAAAGGGTCATCGGAATTATCGTTCGCCATAAACTGGCCCTGCCATAAAGAGGGTAGGTAGTCTAAGGGAAGGATATAATAGTCATTCTTAGGCAGTAAGCGAGGATACCTTAGCAATGGGGACAAATCATCATTTACCGAGGCAACATCGAGGGACAAAATTGATGATGAATGAACTGAGGGCAACATTTGCTTTAGGTATCCTCGGAATCGAGGGACTTGACTATTTTCACAAGTGGAGGCAACAGGCAACAGTAATAAGGCAACAAGAGAGGTTACCCTAAAGTGTGTGTGTGTGGCACAATCAGGTGGTTCAGTTCAGTGATATTTATCTTATAAGTTAGTTATTCTAATTCAATTCAGGGTTGCACTCCCTAGGGTTACTAACCACATCAAATAATATTAAGGCAAAATAAAAGGCAGAAAGAATAAAATCCTACGCTATTACAATAAACACCTGCGGGGAAGGGAAAATAAAAAACAGAATAATAAGGGCAAGAAAACTAAAAAGGAAAATTAATGCCAATGCCTCGCGCTTTCGTTGAATTCTTGATCAACCCTGAAAAACCAAGAAGGAAGAAGAGAACGGTTAGTGCATCTAAAGATCAACAACCCTAATTGATCGGGATAAATCAGGGTTAATATAATTTAAATAAAATGAAAAAAACAAAATTTTAAAATAAACATTAAAGGGTAAAAACGAAAGTTCGATTTGAATTAAAAATTTAAACAATTTATTGGATTAACCCTAATTAATTAATTAATCAAAAGCATATGTGAAAGACAATTATTGTAAAAAATTTTAATGTTATGAGAAAAATCGGGTTTTCGAATAAATAAATTAGAGAGTCGTGAAAATATTTATTTAATTAATAAATAACATGTTTAAAAAAAAATTTAAAATAAAAACAAAATAAAATAGAGAAGAGAAAATAAATAAAAGGAGGTTTATGTAATTAAAAATAAAAAAATAAAATAAAAATTAAAAGAAACTTAGCTTTTAATCTGGTGTGGTGAGGTCTGTAGGGAGTATGGTACGTTTGCCTCTTCAGGGACGTTTGATCCATGTCTGGCTTGATCTGATGGCTGTGATACCAAGGGTGTACCGTACACACGTGAGTGAGGAGCACGGAATCATGGGCCAAACACAAACAAGAAGCGTGCGCTTCTCATTCAAATGTGACCAATCGTCTCTTGCCACGACATCATCGTCCCCAACCATTCGTTGTCTTAGCCCCTGGGTTTTTACCTACGAACAAACCTCCGTCGCCATAGACCTGTAAAATAACGAATACGTCCAAACGCAACAACAAATGCTTCGCGGCCACACCATTGTGGTCGTCCAAGCCTTACGAAGCTATTGGTACCTGCAATTTGGCCTGATTTCACCTAAAACAAAAAACCCTATTGGAAACCCTAACAAATCATTCATGGTGAACCCTAGCTAACACGTCCAGAAACCAAAGTAAAGCTCCAGAAACAATTAACACATCATAACAAACAAATGTACACATTCAAAACATGCTTATATGCCATGAATCAGAGCAATCGAGTTTGAGAATTTTGCAACATACCTCGGCTTATAGGAGATAATTCTGGGGGTGCTGATGTCGTTCAGTGATCCAAATTGCTTCCAGAACCTCCAAGGATTGTGTTTGAACCTTTAGAATGCTTTGAATCCTTCTCCAACTCTATATTCGATTTCCAGTTGTTCTTGAATTTTGAAGAACAAAACTAGGGTTCTTGGAGGCATAATTTTCGTGTGTTAGGGGTCTGCCACTTCCAGGCTATACCACAGTCGAATAAACAACTTCAAATCCTTCAGATCTAAGTCGATACCTTGGATGGTTTCTTAATGATCTACCTTCGGATCTAAGTCGATACCTCAGACGGTTCCTTAATGATCTACCTTCAGATCTAAGTCGATACCTTGGATGGTTCCTTAATGATCTACCTTCAGATCTAAGTCGATACCTCAGACGGTTCCTTAAAGCAGTCAATCTTCAAGATCTAAAGCGGAAACTTCGGACGTTTCTGTAACGATCAACATTCAAAATCTAAAGCGGAAACTTTGGACAGTTCCGTAACGATCAACCTCCAAGATTTAAAGCGGTAACCTCGGGCGGATCCGTAACGGTCAACACAGAGATTCAAATCCTTCATCAAGATATAATAAATGGATTCATTCTGATGAACAAACCATCAACACATTCACTAGATGGCATCTGAAAGCCCATCTCAGGTAATGTTTTGATCCGCCAACGATATTTCTCAAGCCACATTCAATGCAATTTCCAACATCACTTCCGGTGGAGGTAAGTGCAAATTTTCAGGGCATCTAAATATTCAATCATCTTCTACCTTCAGATTCCAACCGGTCCCTTCAGGTTTAAGAAGATTGAATAGGGGCAACTGTTATACCCCAAAATTTGCCCGCATATTTTTTTTCAAGGAGAAGACAACAGACCTCTGTCTAAAAATTTGGAGTTTTATATAATCTTGGATTTTATTTCATAAATATCCTGATTTTATGAATACTCAGTTTTTAGAATATTTTTATACGGTATTTTGGTTCGCTGTTGAATTCATTATTACACAAACGCCAAATACTGTTTATCACTTCACACGCTGTTTATTTGAGATTTATTTTCAGATAAATAATACTGACGCAATTGGTACAGAGTCAATTTTTGTAGGTGCAGAGTCCAGGGATTCAGACTGTACTGGTAACAATTAAATTATTATTTGGTTTTGTTCCCCATTAATTTTTGTACTATATTATTGTTTTCAAATCTCTTTCTTTCTTTTCAAATCTTTTTCTTTCAAATCAAACCCTAACTTTATTCTATACATCTTTCTTTTCAAACCCTACCATACACTTTCTTTCAAATCCTACTACCACTCAAACTTTCCTTTTTTGTACGGTACCACTTCATTCCCCAACGTCTCCATCCCTCTTTTCACTCTATAGATACCCCTCATTTTTTTCATAAAATCTCACATCAACTTTCACTCATCTCCCAAATTTCTATCATACTATCTCATAATTATTTTCTCTTCTCTCCCGGCAAAAATGGCAAAGTGGGTGGATACGTTTTTTCTTGCTGTCATCACTGTTTTTGTGGTGATCATGTCCTTTTTCTGTCTACATAGTCCTGAAAAATGCGGACCTGGGATGCTTGCACTCCCGTACATCTATATATTGTTGTTTATAGCATGGATTTTTAATCGTCATACTTAAAGTTTGTCGTATCTTTCGCTTTCAAATAACGTACCGTTCATTATATTTGTCGTACTGTTCGTTATATTATGTAATATTTGTACTGTTAGTATTAAATATTGTATTGTCTATTGTACCGTCGTTTAATTATCGAGATAATATTATGTGTGTTTATTGCTAGTTAAAAATTTATTTCTGTGCATTAAATCCTTTTCAATTTTATTATCGGTAATTTCGTTCGCGTACAGTATATTTTATTTATTTATTATGTTTGTGTTTTTCTAACAACTCATGTAAATAATTTTTCACCATTTAACACAACAAAAACAAAAATAAAAAAATAACTTTAACTGTTAAGTTTTCACTTTAACTGATACGTTAATGCCCGAATAGCCAGTTAATAGTCAAACCCGCTGACAGCACGATTCTCCGTGTTTGTACCATCATTCAAGTCAATCTTTTGCATTTCAAAATTCCAAGATTTTTGTTCCAGAAGTCTTCTGATAATCACATGATCAGCAGAGACTCAACACTGCACAAAAATCAGGTACGCTTAACTGTCTCCTACACAAACAGTCCCTAACTAGGGTTTTTGTTTTTTTTCAGGAGAACAAGTGTTTTGAGACCTAAAATGGATTTAATGGATCTCCATATGTCTCAAAGTACCACCAGACAAATTTTCAAACTTCGATTCGCTCGGACGCACAGTCAACAGCTCAAATAGTCAACAGACGACCAGTTTGACCGAAAAGTCAACAGACAGTCAAAAAATGAAGATTTTTTGTCAACATCCATATTTTGTCAAAATATTTATCATTTGATCAATGTTTGATCATAATTCATCAAGAAAAGTTCAGAAATCGACAAAACTCTAAGTTTCAAAATTAGGGTTTTCTCCTAAAAAGTCAACTAAACTTTGACCGGCCATAACTCTCTCCTCGTTCATCCAAAAAATTCCAACCAAAGCTTATTTTGAAGGAAATTCAATTATATTTCAAATTAAATTGGTCCCATAGTCATTGGATTTACCATTTGGAAAATATGAGCCAAGACATTACAGGTCATTTTCAAAGTCAACAAAAAGCAGTTTTTTGTCAAAGCCCATAACATCAAGATAACTTCTCCAAATGCAAAAAAGCTTCCAAAGTAGCTTGTAGGGGACATCTTGAGGTTTCTAAAAAGTACAAGAACTCCTTCATATAATTAAAATTGAGGGAATTATGCCTTGTTGAAGTTGGTCATTTTTTGGGAAAATGCATGAAACCAACATTGATCAAATTTTTTTTTCTTCCAAAAGGGACCAAGCATTTGTGATCCAAACATGTTCCTAATAATGTCTAAGGCCTCCCAAAACCAACATTAGGCCCATGACATTTTTATTTCTTTTTTAATTTAATTTTACTTCATTTAAAGTTAAATTAAAAAAGAAATGATCCAAGATAATGATCCAATGCTTTGTCTTTAGCATGAGTCACAAAGTTTGATCCAAATTCTGAAGCATAGAGGTACAGAAGACCTATGGCAAGAGGGGTGAAGAAAAATGAAGCCATGGCCAAGATTTTCAAAGCTTTTATTCATAAAAAATTCAAAGATTCAAAGGCACTCAAGTATGGAAGAAAAGCATGTTAGCTTAAGTTTGCAGCACCTTTATTGCTTATAAATAGCTTAGAACACTTCAGCAAGAAGACACACACAAATTCTGAATCAGAAACATACTTGTATCAACTTGAAAATTTCAAAGAAATTGAAAATTCTAATTTTGAGTTTGAGCTAGATACAATTGCAAATAATTGTCCAAACACGACCCTCAAGTGATTCTAAAACTATTCCAGTAGTTTCCATCAACCAAAACACCTTGAACCAAGCATCAAAAACCCACGGTTTGTTCAAACAAAAACCTACAAAGATATAATTATACATGCATATTTAACACGATGTAAACATACATTTGAGTTTGGTTTGTTGTTCTGATCGTTTCTGGATAGTTAATTAGGGTTTGGTCACATATTCACGAAGTTACCATTTTAGGGTTCTTGAGCTCTATTTTGGGGATTTCCGTTAGAGGCAAAATTAGACTAAACTAAGGCCATGGTTATGATCAGTGAAACATTTGCAACAAAACCATGATCTCGCGCGAAATTTATTTTATGTCTAACCCCTATTCGTGTTGCACAGGTGTAGTAGATATAGGTCTTTTACAGCACACTGTAAACGAGCGGTGTAAAAAGCCCATCTGATGAAGAAGACGAGACGTGGCTCCCTCCTATTGGCTAGAGGGCGCGCGCGTTTATTTTTTAAAATAATCTTTTATTCAGTGCTTTGCAGGTCATGTACGTGGCATACTCCCTCGCTCTAGTCACCATCAGATGCATCTGATTGCTTCATCCAACGCACATGTTTTGCTTGACCACACCATAGACCCTCCCATCAACCACACATGATCCATATTTAATATATTAACTATTTTATTTAATTTCCTTTGTAAAATTATTTAAAAACAATTTAAAAAATTAGAAAAATATGCAAAAAAAATATTTTAGGTTGATAAAATATTATCTTAATTTTTGACACAAAAATATTTTATTTTTCTTAATAATTAAAATATTTTGTTTAATTAACCAATATATATTCATATATTTCCTTTTTAATTATTTCTAACCTATCAAAAAATCAAAAAAATATTTTCTTTTTATTAAATTAAGTTTATATATTAGAAACTAATTTTGCACATATTTAGAATATTTTTCTCTTTAAGTTTAATTTATGTGTATAATTATTTGTATAATTATATGTTAATTAACTTAATAATCTTAAAAACAATTTCAAAAATCACAAAAAAATTAATTTTATTTTAAAATTAATTAACAAGCAACTTAGACATATTTTGGACTTAATTTTTTAGGTTTAAATTTTATTTCTAAATTTTTGACCTTTTAATTAAATTAATTATGCCTTAATTTTAATTAAAATCAACCATCCAAAAATATTTCCCCTTTATCTTATTGCAATTTAAATTCATACATAAGTGTATAGGTTGTCAAATTCATGTAAATAGCGTAGTTTACATTTCTCGCACAATCGATGTAATAGTGTAGATTTACTTTCCGCATTTTACATTCCCGCACTTTAATTCCTGTACATATAAAACTGCGTGTATGACAAGAATAAAACTGAAGCGCTAGATCACTAATCTCAAAGATAACATATCTGAAAATAAATCACAATCACACTTGCACCTCTTAGGGTAATCCCTCTGTTACTCTTTTCAAAATCAAATCTTACTATTTCAAATACAATTCAAATTTTTTCTGTATCCAGTCAAGGAAAATTTTCTAAAGAAATAGGAAAGAACCTTATAAACTTAGGGTAAACCTCCTAATTGCTTGCTCAATAAAAAACAACAAAAGTTCTTACACATCACTGTTTTTTCAAAACAAACTTTCAAAAAGACTATACTTTGTATATATCCAAACAAGGATCATTACGAAGTTAAAAATCTTTTTTCAAACCAGCAAAATATCTTTCGAAAGATAAACACTTTGTATACATCCGCACAAGGATCATTACAAAGTTAACTCTTTACAAAATATTTAAAACCACATACAAGCATTTCAAAGCAAGACAAACGATTCAAACAAGTGAGCTAAGAAATTAAGAGCCCATGGATAACCATGGATACAAAGGTTGCTAACACCTTCCCTTTGTATAACCTACCCCCGAACCCAAAATCTCTTTAAGGCCTTTTTTCTGTTTCTTTTATAAACCTTTCCTTAATTGGATAAAATAAAATTCGGTGGCGACCTTCTGATTTTCACAACTCAAAAAATAAAAGAAGAGTCAGTTCGCATCCCACAAAAAACCGAGGATTACAGGTACCTATGATGTGTTTATTACTTGGCCTAGGAACAAGTTCCAAAACTTGATTCCTTTCGATTTGGCTTAACTCTTATTGCATAGAAATTATCCATTAGTCGTCTCCTAAGGCTTCATCAACTTTGGAAGGTTCAATTTGAGAGACAGATGTCGTGTTTAAACAAGCATCTTAAAGATTTAGTCTTGTTGTAACACCTGGACTAATATCACCAATGACTTTATCAATTGGATGATCTCTATAAGTTCTCCATTACTTAGGTAGATCATTGACATTTGACTCTTGTTGGATAGGTACTACTTGATGCTCTGATTGTTTTTCATTGTTGACTTTGGAAGTATCTCCTTGATGCTCCGATTGATTCCTATTGTTGATTTTTGAAAGATCTTCTTGGGGAATAACTACTATATCATCATCATCATCAATACAAATAACAATATCCTCCTTGGAGGGGTTAAATTTATCAAAAGATACATGCATTGATTCTTCAATTTTTATATTTCTTTATATATATATATATATATATATATATATATATATATATATATATATATATATATATATATATATATATATATATATATATATATATATATATATATATATATATATATATATATATATATATATATATATATATATATATATATATATATATATATATATATATATATATACAGGGCCGGCCCTGGGCCAGGGCAAGCAGGCCCACAGCCCAGGGCCTCAAAAAAATGAGGGCCTCAAAATTTGGGAGGTGTAGCTAACAAATAATAATACTGAAATAATAAAATATATACCTTTTAGCGAAATTAAAGAACAATAAGTTATTTGTAGCCTAGCGGAGTTGCCAAGGTTTTGGAGGCGTACAGTTCTCGGTTCGAGACTTGTTACCTTCCAAACTTTCATTTGTTAATTTTTTAGCTTAATGGCATATCTACAGATGATAACTCCCTAAATCTAACTACAATTAACAATTTTTTAGCTCAATGGCATATCTACCGTTCTGCCTAAATCTAACTACAATTCAGTAAATAAATATGGCAATAAATTATGGTCCATTTAGAAAGAATATAACTACAATTCAGTAAATAAATATGACAATAAATTATGGTTCATTTAGAAAGAATATAGAGAGGTAAAGTCATCATTTAAATTTAATTAATTATGCCTTAGTGTCATAACTCTCTCAATTTAACTAACTAATTAGTATTTTTAAAATTTTAATTATAAAATAATTTGTAAATACTAATTAAAATTTTTAATTAAATTTTAAATCCAAAAATTTATTTTTGATGGTTATTTATTTCAAATCTTATAATTTTATTTTAATTTATTTTAGTATAAAATTTAGAAATAATTTATATGTTATAATTTAATATTTAAAATTTGTCATATAATTACCTCATTTATTATTGAATTTTTACGATGAAACCAAATTCATTATCACTTGTGGTAAATCTACGTATTAGGGTCAGGACAAGGTTTACCCCTACTCCTACATTTTCTAGTCATATGATTTGGTTTTCTGCAATTAAAGCAAGATAAAACGTCTATTTCATTTTTTGAGATGGTGGATGTTGCCTAGAAGATTCTCATTCTTAATTCAGTTAATTATATTTTAATTTTGAATTCTTTAAATCTGAATTGAAAATCTTTTTATTGTTCGAAACAACTAAGACATTATATTTTTTATCTCGTCTTTGAGATTCTTCTTCGTTTTGGAGACGAGTTGTCTATTTTTTGTTATAGGTCTATTTATTTGTATGCCCCGGGCCTCTAAAATGTCGGGACCGGCCCTGTATATATATATATATATATATATATATATATATATATATATATATATATATATATATATTCTAACAAAAGATACATGCATTGATTCTTCAATTTTTAAAGTTCTTTTGTTATATATACTCCATATTCTCCGCAAAATTCTTCAAAAGAAGCATTTTGAAATTCTCCACCATGATCACTTCTTATGGAGGCAATTGTTAGTGACTTCTCATTTCGAATTTGCTTTGCATATTTCTTGAACGCCTTTAAGTTTAACCTCATGTGTGACTTCATCTTCTATCGAGCCTTCATCTTTAGTGAACTTGATCTTGAAGCCTTTGTCACAAAGTTGGCTAATACTAAGAAGATTGTGATTTAGTCCTTCAACATAAAGAGTTTTGTATTTCTTTTATAATCATGTCGTTGTAAGCATGAATTGTGGTGTTTCCGTTGATTCTTGAATTACCTTTCGTGGTATTGGTTGATTATGATGAAGATGTTTTGAATTGTTTATTCCGCTGCGAAGTTTGAAGTGATTTGCTTAATATGTTAGAGATGTTATCCATGCTTAGAATGTTCGACAACCCGTGTTACGAAACACGATTAATTGTTTTGTGAAGTTATATGAAGATGTGACATCCTTTCTTTTGTTTTACGTTTATTTATTTATTAAAAACATTAGTGAAAATCGTGGGGTTTTAGAAGGGTGTTACAAAAGTGAAAATAGAGGATGATGATATGGCTATTACAAATGCAATGTAAGGATTTGGATAGCTTATATATGATGCATATGAAGTGTTTGAATGGTTATTTTACAAAGAACTTGAGAGAAACTCAGAATTTGCAAGTTTGTGCAAAGTGAAAAATGGAGCTTTCAAGCTCAAGTTGACTTGGTTTGCTTCTTTGTCAACCTAAGTATTTTTGGTATGTACACCAATCAATTCTAACATATTCTTAACAATTATAATAAAATCGTATTTTATCTATCGTTTATATGTCAAAACCATGAAGAAAGATGTCTTCGCCGTTTAAAATTTCTAAAGGAATCTTCTCGTAGATTGAACTCATGATTTTTAACCATTACCTGTCGGTGAAACTAAAATCAAAAGATAAAATGACACGTTTTTTATGACGTCATTTGTTACCTCATATTTGCAATCAAAGTGATATCCCTTTTCCACCTAAATGCATTTTTTACAGTGTCGACTATGATGCAATATGGTAAGATCTAAGATCTAAAATCGAGAAAATGCTGAACTCTTTTTGGTGGGGAGGTGGTAATAATCACAATGGCATTAGGTGGATGTCGTGGGATAAACTTACAAGTACTAAGGGAGAAGGAGGTCTTGGTTTTCGAGATCTTAAAGCTTTCAATATGGCTATGGTGGCTAAGAGGGGCTGGCATATTTTGTCTAATCCTCAATCGTTAGTGTCCAGAATATTTAAAGCGAGGTATTTTCCTACATCATCGTTCTTTGAAGCTACATTGGGTAATAACCCAAGTTTTGTTTGGCGTAGTATATGGGAAGCGAGAAATCTTTTGTGTCTTGGTTGTAGGTGGAGTATCGGGGATGGTAGTAGTATTCCAGTGATGGGGTCTCCTTGGCTTAGGGGGAGAAGAGAAGAGGGGTTGCATGGTCCTCAAAATCAAGGTGTGTATGATATGACTGTTAATGATCTCTTATCTCCTGATGGTAAATTCTGGAATGTTTCACTAATTCGTGGTTTGTTTGATGCTATAGAGGCGGCCGATATACTTCAAGTTCCCTTACATGAAGTGGTGAGTGAAGATAAGTGGAATTGGAAAGAGGAGCAAAATGGGGTGTATAGTGTTCGGTCGGGTTATAGGTTGTGGAGGAGGGAGCATTCTAGACCGGCGACTGTTGGTGTTGATAGGGGATGGAGTAGCCTGTGGAAAATTAAGGCTTCACCAAGGACTAAACATTTGCTCTGGAGAATTTGTCGGGATTATCTTCCGACGAGAGTAAGATTGCATCATCATCATGTAAATTGCTCGGATACTTGTCCCTTTTGTGAGCTTCATGTGGAGGATTCGTGGCATGTTTTCTTTGGGTGTTTGGTTACAAATCGATGTTGGAAGGATGCAGGTTTGTCCCATATTATTGATCCCCGTACTCAAATTTTCCATGATTTTACATCTTTTATTCTTGATATTTTTAGTAGGGAGGATATGTTGACTGCGGGTAGAGTTGCGGTTATGCTTGAATTTTTGTGGAAAAACCGGAATAATTTGATTTGGAATAATGAGAGTGAAGTGTACTCTAAACTTGGTTTGAATGCTTTTTGTAGTTGGAATGAGTAGTTCACGGCGCAAAGAACTGGTGGCCAGTTGGATAGTAACCGGTCGAATATGGTGTGGGAACCACCGGTGGAGGGGAGAGTCAAATGTAATGTGGATGCGGGCTTTAATTCGTCTAGAGGTACTACCAACAGGGGCTGGTGTATGAGAGATTTCAGGGGGAGTTTTGTTTGTGCGGGTGCAGCTTGGGATTTTTGTCATTATCCTATTCTTGAAGCAGAAGCTCTAGCCCTTAAAGAGGCTATTCATAGTGCCATCAATTTGCAATTGGAGAATGTTATCTTTGAAAGTGATTCCCAAAACACGGTACAAGCTATTCTCTCTAATCACAAGGGTTGCTCGGAATTTAGTTCTATTATTTTGTCTATTCATGTTTTGTTGCTTAATTTTCTCAACTTCGAGGTGAAGTTTGTAAAACGTCAAACGAATTCGGTTGCTCATGCCATAGCAAAGGCGGCCGATTCTTGGTCTAGGCGTAGTTATTTTCTTACCATATTCCTACTTGTATTGAATACATTTTAATTAACGATATGAGTTGATTTTCTTGTTGTCAAAAAAAAATCTAAAACTAGTAGGATTATACGAGAAAAGTTTTGATCACAGGACTGAGAGCCTATTGCAACGATCTCCAAGTATAGATGAAAATACGCTGACCAGCATCAGGTGAACAAAATGCACTGAGTTTAGCAGGGAAGGAAGTATTGGTTGACGGACGAGGCATCGAAATTATTATTTTTCTTCAGCCTTTCATTTAATAATCATTTGTATCCGTCACTAAATATTAGAGTTTGATAAATCGTTGAAGCCTCCCCCACCTGCATGAAATTATAACCATTCACAATTTTAGTCAACGCATTTATTATTCCAATCGATATAAAGCTATAACGAGGAATACCCATCTAATTAAAAAAAGCTAAAGCAATACTAATTAAATTTGGATATCATGATTTAAAGGCTAAGAATTTAAGAAATCGTATATGTTATTTTCTGTGACTAATAGCTATATTTGTACAATATCACATCACAACTCTACGCTCACGACGAGGGAAACCTTTACTGTGAATGTTCTTGATATTTACGGCAGTTTCCTTAATTTCCTTGGCATGATTTGATTTGTTAATGATATCTAATATAACAAAGATATGACAATTTATTGAAAGAGTTTAATGGTGATGCACTGACAGTGTAAAAAAGTTTTACACTGTCATCCAATGAAAATATATCATTCTGCCATGTATCTCAGTAATTTAAAAATAACAGTTACACTGTCAGTGCATGACCTCTTTTCTCTGATTGGAATAGTTAATGCTTTAGAACAATAATCACGATGCATTTGCTAAAACATCAGACGTTTGAATTTGAAAACACTTTTCACAACGTTTTTATAGAGGGGAGACTCATTTTGCTCTCATAAAAATTACAAATTTTAAATTAATTTCTACAAATAAAAGAATCCGATTTAATCTTTTACAAAATTAAATCGGATCTTATTAGTCCTTTTGTTAAATATATTTTTTAAATTGATTTTTTATATTTTTAAACTACGTTAAATTTTAATTTTAATTTTTTATTTTTTAATTAATAAATTAATTTTAATTTTAAACTATTCAAAATTTGAAAATATTAGGCAATTTACAACAAGACCAATCAGTTCCGATTGGTAATCTTCCTAATGATGAGTAGTTAACTTAATAATTCATAATAAACATCTACACATTTACTTATTTATTAATTTAAAATAATACACAAATTTAAAAATAAAATTAATAAATATAATTCTTAAATATATTTAATCAAATAGAAATAAATTAATGAATATTTAATTGAATTACTATCAAACTAACTTACTATTATTTTATTTAAATTCAATATATAATTTTAAAATTCATTGATTATTTCATTTGAATTAATTAAATATTTTAATAATTAATCTAACTACTATTGTATTAATTAATCAATTTTAAATTTGAATTAATTTCAAATAAGTAAATATTTATTTATGTGTAATTTAATTTCAATTAAATATTAATTTATTTATTTCTATTTGATTAATTATATTTAAGATTTACATTTTTAAATTTTATTTTAAATTTATGTGTTATTAGATATATGTAAAGAAGTAAATGTTGATTATGATTATTAAGTTAAGAATTCATGGTCACAATGATCAAATAGAGAGTCACGACAAGGGGCGATTTTGGGGTTTTGAGTTTTAAGTTTCTCGTGCATGTATGTCTGGAGGCCATTCTCATCGTTCCTACGTGGGATTGCTTTCCTCCGGGGAGAAAATTTCAAGGTGGACGTGGAGATGAAGTGGTTTCGATTTATTTCTCCGAATTTCCTAAGAAGAGCAAGGCTAAGGAGTTTCACGAGCTTTTCGGTTGTACAGGGGAGGTTGTGGAGATTGCGATTGCTCTAAGGAAGAATAAATTCAGGAAGAAGTTCGGGTTTGCAAGATTCAAGGATGTTAAGGATGCGCGACTTCTTGCGGTGAAACTTGATAACGTCTTGATTGAGGGCAAGAAATTCACACGAACTTGCCAAGATTTAAAAGAGTTAGGGGTGATTTCAGGGAAGGGAGTGGCAAGGGGTTTAAGGATCATGGGCAGATGAAGAAGACTCTTCTTCAATATTCGGTTGGTGGTGTTGGGGTAGAATAGTTCTAGAGGAGGGGCTTCAAGACATACACGGAGGTGGTAAATAACAATCATTTCGGGGTCATTAAGAATATTATGCGGTTCTCTTTGAGGGAGGAAGATAGTCTAAGACTCTCGAAGACTATGGTGGGGGAGGTATCTGTTCTTGGATCTTCTTACAGAATGATTACTGCTCTCCATTCAACATGTATTTTCTCGAAAGTTTCGATGTTGGGTCCTAATTCGTGCCTTCTTGAGGAATTAGAGGGAGCTATGGAAGAATTACTAGGGGATGAGGATTTAAGGTGGAAGAAGTGGTTTTCAGTGGTGAGGAGGCTGCTCTCGTTGAGAGTTTACAGCACCCTGTGCTTTGTGTGGAACAGATCTTTCTTTGAGCTGTTAGCTAATTCTTTCGGTCCGTTTATCAGTTTGGAGGACAACAATGGCGATAGCGTTTTTTTCGACTATGCCAGAATCTAAGGATGGCAAC
This sequence comes from Vicia villosa, assembly GCF_029867415.1. Lineage (NCBI taxonomy): Eukaryota > Viridiplantae > Streptophyta > Magnoliopsida > Fabales > Fabaceae > Vicia > Vicia villosa. The sequence goes on along the minus strand of NW_026706364.1, from coordinate 118,193 downwards.
GGGTCGGGTTTCACACTATCCAAAACCGCACCCAAAATCGACACCCGAACTCGAACCCAAACCCAAATGTTGTTCAGGTGGCAAAATAACACCCACACTCACTCCCGTTGGGTTCAGTTTTTTTCCCCAAACCCGAACCCGCAGCAAAATACATAAAAAACTTTTTTTCTATAACTTTCCACAATATATATATATATATATATATATATATATATATATATATATATATATATATATATATATATATATATATATATATATATATATATATATATATATATGGCATATCATATAAGAATTCCTTTTTTATATGAGAATGTGAGAATGAATCTGAACCATTAGATTTTAAAATAAATGGTGGAGATTATGTGTGAATCTTTTTTTCTCTCTCCTACATCTTTTATTTTATTAATGGAGGAGAGATAAAAAAAGATTCATACATAATCTCCACCATTCATTTTAAAATCTAATGGTTCAGATTCATTCTCATATTCTCATATAAAGAAGGCATTCTCATATGATATGCCATCTATATATATATATATATATATATATATATATATATATATATATATATATATATATATATATAAATAAGCGGGTGTGATTTCGGGTTTCGGGTGCGGGTTTCACACTATCCAAAACCGCACCCGCACCCGAAATATCAGGTGGCACCCGAACCCAAACCTAGAAAACTCGGGTTTTTAACCGTTGACTCGGGTTCGGGTGCGGGTGGACCCCACGGTTGTGGGTCTGGTTTCCATCCCTACTAGAATCACATTGAGAGATAAGCTTTCTTTCGTTCTGCAGCATACAATTTCAGTTTCTATCAACGGGAAGGATTTTGTTTTGGCTCTGGTTGAAGATAATGCGTTTCAATTCTACAACTCAGATATTCTTCTACTCAAATTACTGGCCCGTATTCCTCAGACTCTATGGATTCGGATGATTTGTGGTTGAACGATTCGTTTAATAATAACATTTGTGGGGGGAGGAATCAGACGATTCTATAGAGGAATTTTCTAAAGAGGCAGATTATGTGGCTTCTGGTTCTGAAAATCCAGCTAGTAAGCCTATCTGTGCGGACAGTCAAGACATCGAAGGTTCAGATACGACATTCTCCGTTAACAACTCAGGTGTGGGTCAATATGATAGAGCGCTCTTGGAAGTTGTTTCGCAGAAAAACTTGAACCGTAATGCTGAGTCTTCGGTTTCTATTAGGAACGGGGTGGACAGGAAACTTGTGTAGTCAATTCCTAATTGCGTTGCGCTGAATTGCTCTAGGCCCAAGAGGGTGAAATTCATGTTTTTGAAGGGTTTTAGGGGAGGTTTTAGCAAGAAGGCGGTGAGGAAAATGAAGAAGAACAAAAGGAAGGGCACTTATTTTGCTTCCTGTCACCTTATACCCGATACTCCGGGTTTTTCTTCTACTGTTCTAGTAGGAAACGATCTGAGTAAGGGTGCTGGAAATCTTTTTGCAGTACAAAGTATTATAGATCCTTCCTCCCATCCCGCGGCTTTGAGAGCAACATCAACACCGCTTTTGTTTGCAGATGCCGATATAACTTCGACAGGGTTCGCTGCTGCGAATTCAGCCTCTGTTCGAGACATTTTGGGGACACTATTATTTTCTTCAAATAGAGAACTCAAACATTTGTAGGAATAATTTAAAAAAATGGAACTTCTTAGAAGCAGATAAATGGGGTAGACTTTTGAAGGCTATTGAAGCTTTGGGCGTGGTTGATGCTGAAGGTAAAAATAGTGTGGTCAAGAAAATTGAGAAAGTGGTAAAGACTTATAAGAATGGGAAGGTTGGCGTGAAGGAGAATTCCTATGGTATGCAATGATTATTGGATCTCTATATATTAAAAGGGGTGGTCACACTCTTAAAAGGAGGGGAGTTAGTTCGCTGATTAAAAAAGGCGGAGCAGACGTTCTTTTGATTCAAGAAACAAAGTTATCTAATTTTCAAGAGTCTTGTACTAAAAGCTTTTGGAGTAACACTTCTATTGGGTATTCTTTTTCTAATTCTAGCGGTTCATCCAGCGGATTGTTAAATATATGGAAGGAATTGTCGTTGGAGGTTATTCATAGTTTCAAAGTAGAGGGTTTCTTGGGGATACAAATTTTCTGGAAGGACCAATTTTATTACATTATTAATTTTTATTCGTCTTGTGTCTTCAGCAAAAAGATTGACTTGTGGGTTAAGTTGTTGGAGTTGAAATATGTTCATGGGGATGGGGAGTGGATCATTGGAGGTGATTTTAACGCTATCAAACATCAAAGTGAAAGGAAGGGGAGATCTTTAATTGTCAACAATAATGAAATTAACTTCTTTTCTAATTTTATTGTGGAAAGTGATTTGGTGGACATTCCTTGTAAAGAAAAAACGTTTTCTTGGTATAGTGGTGACGATTTGTCTATGAGCAGAATTGATTGATTTATTTTGTCGGATACTACAGTGAATAGATGGAGTGTGATTGGTCAAATGATTGGATTTAGAGATATTTTAGATCATTGTCCAATTTGGTTACTTATGGACAACAATAATTGGGGTCCTAAACCTTTCAAATTCAACAACTAATGGTTTTCTTTCAAATCTTTTATTCCGTTTATGGAGAAAAAGTGGTATGAGATCAAGGTGGAAGTTATAGGGGATTTTATCTTGAAAGAAAAACTTAGACTCCCAAAAGATAGATTGAAATGGTGGAATAAGTATGTTTTTGGAAAGTTTGACTTGGAAATGGAGGAAAATGCGAGGGATATTAATTATGGGGATGAGTGTTTGGAAGAGGTTTTAGATTTTAATCACTCCGATTTATTGCTTAATCGGAAGGAAGGGACTAGATGATTTTAGTTAAATTTGAGGATAAAAGAAAACATGCTTGCTCAAAAATCAAAAATTAAATGGTTAAATGAAGGGGGTTGTAATAGTGGTTTTTTCCATAAGGTAATGAAGGAGAGAAGAAGGCATAATCACATTGGCTATATTTCTTCGTCGGGTTCTATTATAGATTCGGTTCCAGAAGTTAAAGAGGAGGTTTGGAATCACTTTTCAAATAAGTTTGTGGAATTGGAGAATGTGATATTGGTGTTGAGGGGTTTTCTTTCAAACAAATTAGTATGGAGGAGAGATTTTCTCTTGAACATCCTTTTCAAGAGGAGGAGATTAAAGAGGCAATTTGGGGTTGTGGAAATTCTAAGAGCCCGGGTCCGGATGTCTACACCTTTTTGTTTATTAAAAAGTGTTAGTTTTTCCCCAAATGTGATTTTATTCGTTTCTTCAATTACTTTCACTCCGGAGATATTCTATCAAAGGTGGTTACTTCCTCCTTTTTGGCTTTGGTTCCTAAATCTCCAAATCTAGTGTCGTTGGATGATTATAGACCTATTTGTTTAGTAGGTTGTATGTATAAAGCGATTGATAAGATTTTGGAGGGGAGATTGAAAAGGGTCTAGAGTACCATTATTTCTTCGTGTCAAAGTGCTTTTATGCTGGGAATACAACTTCTAGATGGATTTTTGGTGGCTAATGAGGTGGTTGATTATGCTAAAAAAGGTGGGAGAAATTGTCTTTTATTTAAGGTGGACTTTGAGAAGGCTTATGACAAAGTCAATTGGAACTTTCTAAGATTCATGTTAGAGAAAATGGGTTTTGGTATGGTGTGGAGAAGGTGGGTGGAGCTCTTGATTTTCCAAAGCAAAATGTCCGTGCTAGTTAATGGTAGTCCAACTAAAGAATTCATGGTGGAGAAGGGTTGAGACAAGGCGATCCGCTATCTCCTTTTCTTTTTGTTTTAGTAACGAAGATTTTAACGGGGTTGGTTAGGAAGTCCATTGAGCTAGGTGATTTTTGTAGTTTTCTCGGTAATGGGAGGTGCGAGGTAGATATCCTTAAATTTGCGGATGATACTTTATTGATTGGAGAAGGCACTTGGAAGCAAGTGTGTGCCATCAAGGTGGTTTTGAAAGTTTTGAATTAGTTTCGGGGCTCGGAATTAATTATCACAAGAGCAAATTGATCGTATAAATACAAGTGGAAATTTCTTGGTAGTTGCGACGGCCGTTCTTTCCTGCAAGTTAGAATCCTAAAAGTTCAAGTTTCTCTGGATTCCGATAAGTGTCAATCCGAGGAAATACTCCACTTGGATCCCTCTTTTGAACAAGTTGAAGAATCTTCTTTCGAGTTGGAAAAACCATTTTCTTAATCTTGGGGGAAGGATCACTCTTTTGAAATCGGTTCTTTGTTCTCTTTCCATCTTTACTATGTCTTTCTACAAGATGTCGACGAAGGTGATTAAAGCTTTTACTAGTATTCAAGGCAACTTTTTATGGGGCGGTTTGGAGGGAGCGAGAAAGATTCATTGGGTGAGTTGGAAGAAGGTGTGTTTACCGTTGGATTGTGGGGGGTTTGGTATAAAAAATTTGTTGGATTTCAATTTGGCTCTTCTTTAACAAATGGAGATGGAGAATTTTGCAAGGTTTTGATTCCCTTTAGTTTGATTTGTTGAAAGCCCGATACGGTGACATTTCCTTGAAGAGTTTTTGTGGTGTAGGTTTTGTAACACCCCTTTTTAATACCCCAAAATATTTAACATATAATCAGAGAATAGCATGCATATAATTCAAAAGGGCGTCACATCGATGTTTAAAAAAAAAAACTAAAAGCCTTTAAAAACTGACAGCATTTATCTATACAACACAATACACCTGGCCATTTTAATAACACTTAATATAAAATCACAATTTAACCTGGATATGCATTTACAGCGGAAAATATGATACTCATGTGATTCATAATGATTCATGTTCCATACCATGATCATACATCGACTAATGGTCTCAATTCAACATAAGATAAAATCAGAATGTTTGGCTTATGAGCCTCTCAAAACGACAAGCAACCAACAAAAGTTCACAAGTCATAGCATAATACACGAGCAAATATAACATGAGTTCAATACACCTAATCTACCCAGTGTTACATGACCAGAGCATCGACTCACTACCTAGTCTCCAATAACCAAGGAAGAACCTCCGGCTAGGTCACACGCGGCTACTAAACTCCAAGACCTGCATGTCGCCAAACGAGGGCAACATTAAAACAGAAGGGTGAGAATACGAACCATTATGAAGAAAGTATAACGGAATACAATGGTTAAATCAACACTTCAAGTAATTAATCACACTGTGTATAACCATGTAGATAATAGTAATCAACCCATATTTCACATGTTATCAAGTATACAACAAACTTAAAGAGTATAATTTTTCAATTCTACTATTATATTCTCAATTTACATACACAACCATAATTATCACATATTCACACATTTAATCCAATATGTATTCAAACCTCACTCGTTTCAATTATCAAACTCATACACATATCACAACTACATCAACTTCACATATTCAATTATCGCATAATTTTAATGTGACTCAATGTAAGATATGTGACGCTATGCATGTGGTACCGAATTGTGAACCCAAAGTTTCACCGCCTCCTGATTCAATATCTAGAATCTAGGCCACGCTTCCGATCCGGACAAGACCAAAGCCCACCAAAATGTAAACATATAGTTTACCGCTTCCGATTCACTCTAGAATCTAAGCCTCGCTTTTGTTTCAAAGCAAACCACCTTTGTTTCAAGGCACACCATGACATGAATGTATGTACAATGTTAACAAACATATGCAATTAAGATTATCTCATCAATCTTAACTTATCGCATACCCATAATAATTCCACTCTATGAATTATATATCAAATTGTACACAACCTTCACAACATATTGATATCAATCCACATAATAGAAACAATATTCAGTTATGATTCACCAAAATAAAAATTAACACTATCAAACCATACTATCTCATGTTAATTCATATCGTAACAAAATATAAGAATACACTTCTAAACCAAGTATCAATTCATTAGTATTTGGTCAAAACACAATTACGGTCAACTTTCCAAAATACCGTAAGTTACCGACAACCGAATAATCAATTTCAATACTTATTATAATCCAATCAATTATACTTATTGAAATTAATTCAACTAATTAATAATTACACTACATTAGTTCCAAGTTTCTAATTCATTTTCTATTCCAAAAACTAATATTTAATATAAAAGATATTTAAATTCACACTAATTCGGTCGGTTCGTAAATATAGCATTTTCGACAAAGTAACACCACCACGTTAATCTATTAATTAAACTTAGCTACCATGTAAATTTTCATCAAATTTCGGACAACTAATTATACTGCTTAATTCGACTATTCGGTTAAACGGGACTGTTTTGAACTACATTATTCTATAGTTGCTATTTTTTTTTCATTTTTAATATTCTAGCATCCTATGAGAAAGAACATTTGTTTCTACTAAGGCTCCTGTTCACAATTATTAATCTACCATTTTAATTATATTTCATTTCATGACTAAGGTTCCATTTTCTATTATAACATATCATATATAATTCCCTAATTAATAGCATGTGGAAACATGTAAAACAAAACTGTGAACAAAGCAAACAAAATATAATACAGAACAAGCATGAACCGGAAACACTAACATGTGAGTGGGTTGTTTCATTTCTTTCACTTTATACCATTATATATGCATATCTTAAGTGGTAGTGTGAACACATGAAAACATGGTTGGTTATTTCATTCTCTTAAGTAACACACAAATGAAATTATGGTGCTCAATTCATTTCCATTCTATTATATATATGTGTTCATTAAGCAAAAGTGGAGAACATAGAAATAATAAAACACAAATGTGAAACAGAGATGAAAAACAGAACCATAGCACACCATGAATAGTACGGAATAGTAAGTGGCTTAAGTGGGGTTTCATTTCCATCACTATTATACCATTATATATTGATTCCTTTATTAAAACGTATGAAAACAAGGGAACATGATAGGCACATATATGAAATAGAGAACAAAATAAACAGAAGCAACACACATCGAAATAGTTGGAAAACAAAAATGTATGGCCTAAGTCACATGGGCCGCCGTCATAGCACAAGGTTCCAGTCGCCATGGCTATTTTTTTCTTATTTCATTCGTTTTCGATATGCACAACACTTTACATATATTTTCTTTACATCCAATTTCTATTCCACACATCATTTCATATTTATTTCCAATTTCAATTCTACTTTCTACACAATCAAATAACATTTTCATGGATTTCAATCAACAACAAACAACCTAATCATGTTAATCTATCCATTGACCCAATCATACTAACCCATAATAATAAGGATTCTCCCCCTTACCTCTTTGATTCTTCCAACCCTAGCTCTCACTTGTTCCCATTTTCTCTTCTCCACCTTCTATTCTCTTCTTTAAATATTCGGCAAATGAAATGAAAATGTTATGTCTATTCTCCTCAATCCTTACTATCTTATGTCATATTGGGCTTAAAAATAACACCCCCTATTTACTTCTAACTCTAATAAATAGGCCCAATTAAATATAATCTCTTAATATCTCTATTTAGTTCAATAAACTAAATAAACACAATACACACAAAGTTAATTAATTCAATTAATTATTATATCTCATAACAATTAAATAATTATTTAACAGTCCAAGTAAAATAAAATAATATAATAAAATAAATACGGATAAAATCTCCTCTAATAACTCAATGTCTCATATTTCCGGTCAAATCTTAGTTATTCGAAAAATTCCCAAAACGCTAAATATTAACTCATTAATATTTCTAATACTAAAAATATTAAAATTTTCAATTAAATATTGATCCGCTATCCCGAACTAGTACCAACTAAATCGTCCCAAAATGCGAAAATTTCAATAAACATCAGAAATGACTAAATTAAGCAAATAATTATTAAAAACACCAACTAATATAATTACTAATATAATTAATAAAAATATTAATAAAAATCGGGATGTTACAAGTTTTGGTTTAGCACCTCTTTCTCAATCTTTTTGGTTGAAGATGTCGCACGCTCGCGAAAATGAACAGAGTTGCCACCAATATATTTATCCCAAAGAGGGAAAGGAATATCAGAAAACCTGGAATAAAGAAAGGATAAGAGAAGGTCTTGCGACCAAAGATCGGGTAAGAAGTCGGTTACGCGAGGGGAAGGTATTAGCACCCGTCACGTCCATCGTACTCGATGGTATCCACCTATGTTTGTTGCTATCTAAAGGGTGTGTGTTATAAATCTAAAGCTTAATGCTAAGGGAATGCATGCAAAAGAAAGAAAAAGAAACACGGGGAAAAAAAGGTTTATAAATAGTTTTGCTCGCTTAGGCCCCGCGACCTAATGCCTACGTATCCTTTTCAGGAATCAGAGCGTCGTAGTTCAGCTCTTTATTTTTTGTTTGTTTTTGTGTTTTTTAGTGGACGGAGTTACATTCGCCATCTAGCATTAGGATAGCAGCTCGTTGAGTGGAGTCTTATGCGTTACTTGTCTGCGATCGAAAGGAAGCAACATGTCCGATTAAGGGAAAGAATGCCTTGAAGGAAAAAGAGATAAGCGAGAAGATTGGTTTGTGTTTTTTATGTAATTCCATGATGAACAAAACCCAATACAAGGCTTCGCACCACTTCGTTACTTTGTTTAGATCTGAGCCTTTATTAAGTATTTTAAATGTTTTTTATTGGTGATTTTTAAGGGGAATTAATCTGCGAGTTGAATCACATGAAAGTGTATAATGGTAGAGAAACGGATTAGGGAATGAATCCCACTCAATTCTCTCCCATTATATAGTGATCGAGAAACATATTAGATAATGAATCCCACTCATTTCTCTCCCACTAAGTGATTGAGAAACATATTAGGGAATAAGTCCCACTCTGGGTTGAGTGGGAACGAAAGAAGATAACCATCAACTTTGGGTTGAGTGGGAACGAAAGAAGATAACCATCAACTCTGGGTTGAGTGGGAAAAGCAAAAAGATAACCGTCAACTCTGGGTCGAATGGGAAAGAAAAAAGATAACCGTCAACTCTGGGTTGAGTGGGAAGGAGAAAAGATAATCGTCAACTCTGGGTTGAGAGGGAAAGGAGAAAATATGACTGTCAACTCTAGGTTGAGTGGGAAAGAGAAAAGACAACCGTCAACTCTGGGTTGAGTGGGAAAGGAAAAAAGATAATGAACAATATCCGTTTACTCTGGGTGAGAGTGAAAAGGACAAAAGATAACTGTCAACTCTGGGTTGAGTGGGAAAATATAATTAACTCGGGCTTAAAAGATGAAAGGAAAGTCAACTCTGGGTTGAACACCAAAACATCAACTTTGGGTTGAAAAAGGGATAACCGTCAACTCTAGGTTGAGTGGGAAGAGATAATTAACTCGGGGTTAAAAGATGAAAGGAAAGTCAACTCTGGGTTGAACACAAAAACATCAACTCTGGGTTGAAGAAATATGAACATGATTGACTTTGGGAGATGACACCACAATGGTAACTCTGAGTGATCCAGTGGAATATCAATTGAATGCTTTATAGGGACCTCATCTGATGAGTAACTTGGCTTATGCTTCATATGCAATAATTGATTTATTTGTGCACTTTGGGAGATGCGATGCTATGGATTTTATATGCAGTGTAGTGATTGATTAGGGTTTTTGCTCTGATGTGGAATAGATTAGGTGGAGTTCTGAAACTCTATTTGAGAATCAAGGTGGGGTGGATGCCCCTGATTTGTTGATGATTGGATCATGCGGGAGAAATGATAATGAAAATGCAATGATCTGCATTATGTATGTATGATTATCAATGGAATGATTGTTTCCATGATACTAGGAGTGGATGGAGGATGTCCTTGTGGAGATGTCATTGCTTGAAGGATAGAATTGGTGAAGGTGTTTGGCTTGACTCCTCGACACCTATCTCGATATCTGACACTTGATTGAAGATGAGGAAATGAATTGTTACTAGCTTGCCCCAGCATGTATGATCTTTTGAGATGGAATTCTGATATGCTTGAATCATGGAGATTAGCAATGGTCTGCCCTAGTGTTGATTAAGGGATGAATGCCCCAAATTGAAAGGAATTATTCCACCAAATGGATTCTTTAAATATTTTCTTAGTGGATGACCAACCTTTGCCTTTGTAAGACTACTCGATGAAATTTCAATGTTGAATTTTCCTTGGTATCAAGTACTTACTCTCGGATTAGAGACAATTCTGTTTTGAAAAGATAATGAGATGCAATGCACATGTTAATCTTAAAAGAAAAGTTTTTATTTGTCTATAATGTTGTACTGATACTAACACAAATGACAAGCAACATTAGGAGTCAGTTTTGACATGATTTTACAGTTTGTATGCTTTCAGAACGAACCCTGCTTCAATTAGGACTTTTGAGGGTTGTAACGTGGCTGGGTTCACGGTTTGAGAGACAAAGGATAAAGGCTCAAGTTCTACTTAACCCACCCCTTCTTCGTGATGTTCTCCAGTCCTACGTTCAGCTAGTTCGACATGAGTATTCGCCTTTCAGGAAGGATTGCGATGGATGAGGATCCTTTATGGCTTTGAGGGAGGTGGCAGTCACCCTTTGGTGCTTTCGTTGATGGTCACAACAACTTGTCCCTTGGAGGATTTTTTTGGTTCTTTGTCTTTTGCTTTCCCTAATTTTTTCCTGGACAAAAAGTTTCTTTTGATTTTGGTTTTCATTGTCCAGCGGGATATGTCCTAATTTTTGCATAAGTCATTTGCTTTCAAGCTTTTTTTTCTCTTTTTGACTTAGCGGGCTATTGTTTCTCTTTTTTTTTTGATAATTTTCTTTCGCATTTTTTTTGTCTTGTTCGGGGACAAGTTGTATGACTTTTGTGATTGACTCGATGAAAAGGTTGTGACTGCCTTATTCTCAGTGGGCGAGAGACATCCATTGTGGATCGTGCTCTTCTTCTTCTTGTTGTGAGAGATGGAATATGATTGATCCTCAGACGGAATACCTAAAAGTTGAACGCTCAGTCGTACTAACTGAAAACTACCATGCCCCTGGTTAAGATTGAGGGTTTTGTATTTTTTGAAAAGAAACTTCTACTCCTTAGGACCAAAGGGGTTGACGAAAGTTTCACTCCCTTATAACTCCAGTGTTTAGGATTTGAAATAATGCATGTACATCGTCAGCAGGATCTTTGTTCCAAAAGCATACAGTTGGTAATTCATGTATTTTTTATTTTCATCATTCTCCTTTTTTGATTGCTTTAGACAGATGAGTTGAATATCAATGAACATAATGACAAAAATGAAATGGTTTGAGAAAAACATGTATATTGCATTATTTTTATTTATTCAAACAAAATGAGTTTCTTACAATGAGAAGTACTTGATAACAACAAAAATAGTACAGTTGAAAATATTAGAGAAATCTATACAATGGCAAGCTTGGCCTTATTATGATGTAAATGAGACGTTCTCTGTCAAATAAAAAGTCTTTAGGCTCCATTGGTGGAAGGTGCTTCCATGAGGAGACATGGGTTTGTTTGATAATAGCTTAATCTTGTTTGTAATTCCCCATGATTCTTTGCCTGTTGTCTCTTGTCATGTATCGGTATCGAGGAATCGTCTTGACTGATCTGATGGAGAGGAAGGATGTAATAGTCTTGGTAACCATGGATACACATGCATGAATGCAAAATGTTAATGCAAATGCAGCATAAATCAGGATCAAGGATCAAGGCTTCTTAAATAACAGCTTCTCATGGCCATAAACTATGGTCGAATCCTCCAGATTCAGAGGTTCGACGTTGCTTTCTTGATAAATAGGCGGTGCATAAGTCAAATAAGGTCGAATCCTCCAAATTCGAAGGTTCGATGTTGATTCTGATAGACAACTGATGTAGAACTTCTGTATAAGTCAAATATGGTCGAATCCTCTAGATTCAGAGGTTCGACGTTGATTCAGGATGATAATATGAGCATAAGTCAAATAAGGTCAAACCCTCCAGATTCAGAGGGTTCGACGTTGGTTATGATAGATAATCTGAATGGCATGGGGGTAGGATGGAGGCATGGTTTCCTGCAAAACAAAATTTCTCAACCCCACTCACGGGTATGATCTAGTATAAGGTAGGTTAAAAGGTCACCAGCGTTAACAGTTCTCCTGAGACACCATCATTGTTCAACAACGGTATCCCGTTTGAACCTCAACTGGTCGTGGGTCTCATGATCGCAATCAACAGAACCTGACATTCTGTTGGCGTCATGACTATCCACTCTATCCTAGGTAGCATAAGTGTCATACCCCAAATTTGTCCTACCCTTAATTTTTAACTGGCTTAAACTTCTCATTTCATATTCTCATGTACATACCTCCCATTAGGTCATATAACGCATCATGCATCACTAATCAATAAGGCACCTGGAACATTGGATCAACGGTCATGAAAAAACCTAGAGTTTCACAGTGATTAAGGTTTCTACATTATGCAATTTTGTTCAATTGAGGTCTTTCAGGTCTACTCCGTGTGCTTGGGATTATCAGATGGGTCTAGGGGTGCAGTCTTAAGATCATCAAGTATTTTCACTCAGCATTTGGGTTAGGTTCATCAATTAATGAGTGGATCAGGCTATCACTTGGGTTGCAAGTCACTTACTTGGATTTATATGCAAGAATCAGAGTTTCTATGTTATTTGGGTGGATCATTTCAACTTCGAAAGCTAGATGATAATAGCGTTGATTTTTGTCAAAGTCAACTGGGAACGGTTGACTTTTTGACCAAAATCCAAATTAAAACTTTTAAAGGTTTTCATCTTATTTCATAATTCACTCAAAATCTTGCATTGAAGTTCAAATGAAGGAAGGGTTGGAATTCAATTTGTAAAAATGGAGGGAGTTCTTTTCGGACATAAAATTGTCGAATTACATGGATGGTGTCACTTGAAACTCAAGAAAAAGTCATTACAAGATCTGATCGAGCCTTGCACAAAAGGAAAGAAAAAGAGGAAATGCATTCTTGTATTCAAAAGGCAAAACACCTCACATTAGTACAAAAATCCGGCATTCATTACAATCCATTACAAACAGTCAATACCAAAATTCTCATTACAAAAAGCAGAGAGACAAACTACTATAGACCTCCATCTACACTTTCGACCATTGTATATTCATTACATCTTTGGAAACTACAACCAATGAACACACACAGTACAAGTTGCAAAATTAACACAAAAAATAAATAGAACCAAAGGCATGAAGCTGGTGGAAGGTTGATTAGAAACATGTTTCTAAGTAATAGCTCTCATCAAAGGCAATCCACATCTGCTGGACATTTCCAAAAAAAACGCTGAAGGTGTGGTAAAACCGCAAAGTCCACATCCTGCAAATCCATCTCCAAGTGCATCACAAAATATGCAGCCATGGTTGTCGTCTCCGACTTATGAACAGCAACATCCCTCCTCTCAATGGCAGCCCAAGAATAATAAATCCATCCCACAGAAGCCTGCATCAGTTCAAAACACAGCTAGTTCAGTTTCATATTAAAAATAAAACAAGGAAAATACATCAGTCCATAAAGTTTCAAGAACAATGCTATTCAGGAACATTCGAATGCATAATCCATTCACACATACAGAGCCTAAACAAACATAGCCCCACAAAGAAAAGCCCATACTGACTTGCAACACAATCAAAATCCTACCAAACAGCTCTGCATCAAGTAAAGAAAAACAAATTCTGCATCATAATCAAGTTCAAGCCCCTAATTATCACTATACTAAAACAACCCTGTACATCACACGCATATGAACAAAGAACCATATCAGCCTACACATGAAATTCACTGCCTACACAGCATTAAAGCAAGTCAGCAGCCCCTGCCATCACTAGTTCATTCACAAATCAGTCCTATTAACATAACATTCAGCCAATCCTTCAAAACCATATTCAAATAAACCAAAACAGCACACTAACTAGCTTTAACCGATTTTAAACCACCAACTAACATTCCTAACAGTTTTAACCAGCCTAACAGAATCACTAACTCAGTTCCAACTCAATCTAACTAACTGAGTCAACAGTCATAACTAACTGAGTCAGTTTTAACCAATTCTAAACCTCTAACTAACTTTCATAACTACTAGCAACTAGTTCATAACAGAAAATGAAAAGAGAATTGAAACCTGAACCTCTATATAACTTGAACTTCACTTCATTCATGATCTCTCTCCATTCTTCTCCCACCTTCACTCTCCTCCACCACTCTCATTCATCTCCATCATCATCTTCTTCTCTCATCATCTTCTAGACGCTCATCTCCACACTGCAACTTCAATCCACTCTTCTTCAACCTCTCACCAATTCATCACTCACTTCTTCAATTCACCAACAGAAAATCTCCACCAAAAAGAATTCTTCAACCTTCTTCAACGAAATCACCATAACCAAAAAACTCTCCCGATCTTCTATCTTCATCAATCCTCACAATAACCTCGCATCTTCAATTCCTCAATTCTCAAGAAATCTTCTCTATCATACATCAATCCTCCAAACCGTCAAAGATTCTGCAGAGATTTTGCAACATCTTCAATCTTCAACCTAACGCATCAGCATCCGTTAACAACACTGCGGAACCAATATCATCATCAAGAATGCGTTTGAAGACGAAAGGAGAAGAAGAAGAATCCATAACAGTATTCCGTACCTGATTTTGTTTTTCCTCTCTGGATTTCGTGTCGTATATGAATCGGAGGAACATCGGCCGTTTTCCAATCGAGAGGTCGCTTGAGTAAGTGCGAAGATGAGTTAATCCGAAATTGAGACGGAAGTTTGAACATGATATGAAGGCGAGCTTTTCCACTGCATCGCACCGCTGTTGGTTAGGTCGAGAGAGGAACGATTTGAATCGGAGAAAAGAAGTTGGAATCGCCGTCGTCAGGCTCAGGGAGAAGAATCGATGGGTGAGATGATGGCGGCTGGTCAATTGAATCACGGTGAAGGCGAAGGAATTTCGCCGGCCGCCGCGTTTTGAATAAGAAGAGAAGAGAAAGGAGTCACGTGAAAGCACAATAGTCACAGGTAATAAAACCTAATCCCTTTCCTTATTTCAATTTTTCTTTCTGTTAATTGGTTTAATTAGAATTAGTGGAGATTAACTACTGATTAATTAAGATTAACACAAAAACTATAACAAAAATCATTCTGGGCCTGTTACTGATTACACCCTCCCCTGGGCCCACGCATCCTTTCTTTTACAAAAAATATGAAATAAAAACCTCCTTGGGCCAACTCTGGACCAGGCCTGCGCCCATGCTTTCTACACCACTAAAATCAACATGCACCCCCTCTGAGCCCATTTAGTTCTTTAGATTTTAGGTTTTTTTTTCACTTCATTTTTCTAGGTAATAAAAAGAGATAATATAATCAATAAAACTTGATAGATTTTAGTTTTTTTAGAGTTTAATTGTAGTCTCTTTCAGTCCTTAATTGATAAAATTTTCTCATTAAAATACATAAAAATAAGTAGATTTTAGGTTAATTTTGACATTAATCCTTTGAATTCTCTTTCATAAAAAAGGTCATAAAAAAATAGTAGTATTTTAGTTAAATTTTGTACTATATTTTGACTTGTTTCATTTCATGCTTTTTACCAATTTTGTATCATTGTATTACTTGACTTTTGCTTGTAATTGTGATCTTTATTTTCATATTCTTTTATTCCTAACCTTTAGGTAGAAACCATGATAACAATTAGGCTTAGAGATTAGGAATAGTTCCCACTTTTTCATTCTTTTTCTTTTACAACTTACAACATCTAAAAATATCAAAATAAAATCCCTTTAAAACATACAAAGAAAATACTTAAAACATTAATAATCAAAGTGAAAATTCTTAAAAAGGGAATGGAAGCTTGAACGTCCCTTGCTTAAGGGAATGTTCGAGTGCTTGGATCTCCCTTGCTTAAGGGTCCCATTCAGGCGTAAGTTCCCAACTTCTAAAAGACACAAACCAAAGAGTAACTCGAGTTTCCCTTGCTTAAGGGATTTCCTCGAAACACTCAAAGTCTCTCTCTCATCTCCTTTTCTTAAGGGCATTGTTATCTCCGCTCTATTGCATCCTAGGCTGTCCCCTTATGCAAGAGCGCGAGCGTTAACTCCGCCCAACTAAAAAACACAAAAACAAACAGAAAATCTTGAGCCGAACTACGGTGCTCTGATTCCTGAAAAGGATACGTAGGCATCAAGTCGCGGGGCTTGAACAAGCACACTTGTAAATAATTCCTTCTTTTCCCCGTATTTCTTTTGCATGCATTCGCATATAGACATAGACATAGTACACACCCTTTAGATAGAAACAAACATAGGTGGATACCATCGAGTACGATGGGCGTGAGGGGTGCTAATACCTTCCCCTCGCGTAACCGACTTCCGTACCTTGATTCTCTGGTCGCAAGACCGTGTTCCTTCCTTTTCCTAGGTTTTCTGATATTCCTTTCCCTTATGGGATAAATATATTGGTGGCGACTCTGTTCATTTTTCGCGAGCGTGCGACAGCTGGCGACTCTGCTGGGGATACCTAAGCAAGTCGATCCTAGCCTTTGTTTGTTGTTTGTTTATGGGGTGTTTCTTTGTTTGTCTATATCTTGTTTATATGTTTGCATGTCTACTTCCTGCTTGCATATCATGTTTACTTTCCGCATGCATCTGGACTATATTATGGGTCCCCGTGGGGGCCACATATTTTTCTGCTTTGTTTTGCAGGTGGGGGGTTTGTGTGAGGTAAAAGGCCCACTACCCTGGCCAGTGACACATAGGATTAGCGTGGATGCTCATGTTGACTCCCATGGCTCTTGCTACGATCGAGCTTGACATGGGGTACCACAATTGGGCGAGGTTCTTTCATGGAACACTGTGTCTGGCACGCTTGTTGCCTCAAACACTTTGTACCCCGTGGGAACTGTAGACCCTAGTGACCATTAGGGACCACCCGTCCGTGTCTAGACTTCATACCCGTGAGATTGGGGTGGGACAGGAAACCTTGGCTCCTACATACCATTGCTCCTTCATATTTGAGGTCGGACCTTTATTTGGTCCGTTCTCATGGTGCTTGATATTCTGGTATTCAAAAAGGGCGTCGAACCTTTGATCCTGTGACATTTGGCCTGTACAGAGGTTTTATATCAGTCATTCAGAGGATTGTGTGGTGGTTACTCAGATCATATGGACCTTGATCCCATGCTTGCATTGCATAACATCATTGTTTTATCCACTTCATTTGTGAGGAATCCTAAAGTCTGTTTCCAAAAAAAAAAAAAAAGAGAAAAAGAAAAAGAAAAAAGGAAATAGAAAAGCAAAAAAGAAAAGAAAAGATATTATATATAAAGAAGCTTTGATTCCAAAAAAAAAAGTGTGCGAAAATACTTTAGGATCCCTTTGAAATGAAACATTGCATTCATATCATGTTGCATGTCATGGTTCCATATCAGAAGCTAATTGGGGGTCCCTTCAACAGATTTCTGCTTCATCAACAAATTTGACTTCCCTACATCTGTATCATACGAGGATTAATCAGAAGAGAATCATGGACCATCTCGAACAGAATCAGGCTGAGCTTCGTAAGGACTTGGATACTATGGGGGAAAGGATGACCCAACTCTTTGAGACTCTCCATGTTGTTGTTCAAGGGCAAGAAGAGCTAAGACAAAGTGTTACTAAATTGGCTAATAGTACTCTGACTACTGTTGCTAATGGAGGATCAAAACCTGTGCCCGTGGAAGTTCCAAATAAGGAGGATTCACACCATGAGAACGATTCTGAACTCGAAGCTTTCAAGTTCCCAATTGAGGAAAATGAGAGGAAATTTCATCTCTTGGAAGAAAGATTGAAGGCTTTAGAAGGTCGAAGCTCCTCAGGATTAAATGCTATTGATTTGTGCCTAGTGCCTGATATCAAGATTCCTGCTAAGTTCAAAGTCCCCAGTTTTGAGAAATACAAGGGTATTACTTGTCCGATGAGTCACATCAAGGCATTCTGCAACAAGATGGCACCGTATGCAGAAAATGACAAGCTTCTAATGCACTTCTTTCAGGATAGCCTCAGTGGGGCATCCCTTGAATGGTATACACGACTTGAACGAACCCATGTCCGCACATGGGATGAATTAGCAGAGGCTTTTCTCAAGCATTACAAGTACAACAGTGACATGGCTCCTACTAGACTACAACTCCAAAGCTTAACTCAGAAGGTTGATGAGTCTTTTAAAGAATATGCACAAAGATGGAGAGAATTAGCTTCCAGAGTCCAACCTCCTCTTTTAGAACGAGAGCTTGTAGACATGTTCATGAATACTTTGAAAGATCCCTATCTGAACATGATGGTTGGATGTGCTTCCTCCGAATTCTCAAGTTTGGTTGTCGTAGGAGAGCGAATCGAGAACGCCTTAAAGATGGGTAGAATTCAGGATATTGCTAATGTTCCCGAGTTCACAGAAGAAGAGAAAAGCGAAACATGTGCAGTTTCAGAGATTGAAGAAGAGGGAGTCCCTGGTCATCCTCAGGTTCAGGTTCCTAACTATCAGATGGTCCTAGTTTCTCCTGGCCAATATATTCCACAAGCCTTTGCCACCACTATCAATCAACAACCTCAGATGGTCCAACAACAACCGATTCAGTATTTGCCACAAAAGCAATGTGTTCCACATCAACAAGGCCATCTGACTCAGCGCCAACCTAGAAGTAATTTGGAACGAAGAAATGCTCCGTTGGACCAGATTCCTATGACATATAGCAAACTTCTTCCATATCTAGTTCAAAGCTCATTGGTGGTTCCCAAATCTCTAAAGCCTCCACCACAACCGTTTCCACCTGGGTATGACCCTAATGTGCAATGTGGATATCACGCTGGATCAGCAGGGCACTCAACTGAGGACTGCAATGCTTTCAAAGCCAAAGTACAACAGTTGATTGATGGGAGGCATATAACCCTTCAAGAAGGAAACATATGGGTGAATGGAATTCCTTTGCTCGAATAAATGCCTAGATTTCAGAAAGTCTCCAGAATCAACAAATTCTTTCCTCACAACATGTAGCTTTTCTAAGTTTGACGGCCATGCAAGGTTCCTCCATGTTTGATGGTGATTACCACTCTAGCAACTATGCTTGGGGCTCCCGCACGAGGGATAAGCAAGACGTACTCTTATCTTGAGCATTGCATCACTCGCATTGCTCGAATCCCTAAAGTGAGGCAAAAGTTTACAAATCCTGGGTGACTTTGTTGGAGTTTTCTTTCGAAGTAATCTGAAGTGTTTGGAAGGAACTGTAAAATGTATTCAAGATCAACAAGCCCAGACGGAGTCAAGCCTCCTCAACTATGTCAATCATCAATTCATTTCTGCATTTTCATTTGTAATTTTCCTTGTTTTGTTATATGTTTCTTCCATATAAAACTTGTTTGTTTTGAATAAAAATAAAAATGCATTGCATATGCTAGTTTCGAATCAATCCATTCGTGTTCACTCATATCTTTCTGTCTATCGATATCAAACTCTGGTTTAAGCAAAAAATATCAAAAGGAGAATGATGAAAAAATAATAAATGCAAAATCTAATTGTGTGCTTTTGAATAAAACCCCGCTGAGGATGTACAGGCATTGTTTCTAATCCCCAAACACTGGAGATATAAGGGAGATAAACCCTCGTTAACCCCTTTGAGCCTTGAAGTAGGAGTTTCTTTTCTATACAAAAAAAGAAAAAACCCTCACATCTAACCCAGGGGCAGGGTAGCATTCAATTTATCTGATCGAGCAATCAAAATTCATCGGGAGTATGCATCTAAAGATATGACAATGGTTATCTTTCAAAAGATTGAGGAAAGTCAATGCCACAATGGTATCCCCTCATCAATCGAAGACTCAGGCAATCACTCATTTCCAACAAATTCAGAGATTCAGGATCACACGACTTGTTCAACAATAACAAAAAGAAAAGATTGAAAAAAAAAAGAAGAAGAGCCCGCTAAGTCAACAACTTGAAAACAAGTGACTTAGGCAAAAATTAGGGCATCCCGCTGGACTCCAAAATAAAATTCAAAAGAATTTGTCCAGGCAAAAATTAGGGAAACAAAAAAGAAAGGCAAAGCAGAAGCGAAAAACAAGGATCAAAAGAACAAAGTCGTGTGATCAGACACCAAAAAACGAAAGGTAAAATGACTGCCATATCCAAAAACTTCATTGATTCCTCAACCATCTCAAACTCCTCTTGAAGGATGAACGCTCGTATCAGGTTAAGTTGAACTTAGGACTGGAGAACATCACGAAGAATGGGTGGGTTAGGTTAGACTTTGAGCCTTAAATCCTTTCTTTCTAAAATCGTGAACCAGACCACGTTACAACCCTTAAAAGACCTAATTGAAGCAGGGTTTATTTCAAAAGCAAGTTGTGTAAAACTGACTCCTAGATGTTTGCTTACCATTTATGTTGATATCGATATGACAAATAATTTAAACACTGAATGTCACAACTTTGTTTCAATAACTTTGATCTCGAAGCTAGCATAAGCATTGCATCAGGATTATCATCTTCAAAACAAATATCTTTTACTTGTGAATAAATACTTGACATCAAGGAAGACCAAACAATGAACAACTGCAGAAAAAGTTGATCGATTCCATGAGCCATTCACTTTAAAGGCTGACTACTCCAAGGGGCAAGTAGTGTGTGAAGACTCTGTCAACTGAGGCATCCATTCAAGCTTCCATCAATCTGGGGCAATCAAGTCGAGGAATCTCTCTTGGGTTCAACCAATTTGGGGCAGTTACGTCAAGGTTTGACAAATCTCTCCAAGGATCCTTTGGGGCAAATTCCCTCGTAGTTCACGAAGCTTGGGGCACAATCTTCTGAGTTTTATTGCCTTCTCCCCGATCATAGGAGTTTATTTCTCCTGGAACCATGGTTTCTCCCCAAGCACATGAGTTTATTTCTCATGAGATTTGTCCCATTCCCCCGACCTGGTTTCCTCTTCTGAAGTTCTCATCCTCAACATGGTGAATCGAGGGAATCTCCTCAAACTCACCATCCCCAATCAGTTCAAGGTGTAGGGAAAGTCAAATGAAGTCACTTCCTCCCCAACAAAGCTACATTTCAATCCTCAGTGCAGTTTCCAATGATCTTTGGTACTGCAGGGTTCCCAACCCCGATCCGTATTGGCATCTCAAGACAACAAGCAACGGACCCCAATGATCCTGCTCCTCTATCTCACCAAGGCCTTTATTTGGCACTTTGCATATAGTTTTCATCGCATATAACATTGCATCCGCAAAAGCGTAGCATTTCCATTAAGGTGGATCATTACGCCATACAAAAATTCAAACATACATCAATGCATAAGCCAGTTTGTGTGTGCCCAAAAGGTACGAAGTAACATATATACCCTCAGAAGAAGTGTCATCTTCTCTCTCCAGTGTGGATCAGACACAATGTCTTTCTTTGTCAGAATCGTCGTCTTCGAGGTTATTTCCCGCGTGCTGCGTGAAGATTAGAGTGCGAATGAGGGTGGGCATTCAACCCATCTCATTTTTCAACCGTTTGAATAACCATACTTGGTGTGTGGCAATTCGAACGATTGCCACTCTTGATGAGTTACACCCCGCCTTTGGCCTGAGGGATTAAGGTAATTCTTATGCTTCGCCAGCATCAACATCTTCGTGAATCTCCAATGTTTACCGATGTCTTTTGATCGAGTCTAGTCGTCACTAGTCTCCGTGGCCCCTTCCCTCGTACGGAAAACTTTTGGATCTAACCCCCGTGTTGTGAATCCTTTACCTTCCAACATTCAAACAATTCCAAAGCCCAGTTCTCGCCCTGGCAAATCAAGTCAAAGCCCTGGTTCCCGTCCTGGCAAACCTTTCAAAATCCAGTTCCCGTCCTGGTAATCATCTTTCTAAATCCAGTTCCCGTCCTGGTAATCATTTTCAAAATCCAGTTCCCGTCCTGGTAATCATCTTTCTAAATCCAGTTCCCGTCCTGGTAATCATTTTCAAGGTCCAGTTCCCGTCCTGGTAATCATTCTTCAAAGTCCAACTCTCGCCTTGGCAAACTTTTTTCAAAGCCCAATTCTCGCATTGGCAAACCTTTTTTCAAAAGCCCAATTCTCGCATTGGCAAGTTTTCTTCAAAGCCCAATTCTCGCATTGGCAAACTTTCTTCAAAGTCCAATTCTCGCCTTGGCAAACCCTTTTTCAAAGTCCAGTCCTCGCCCTGGCAAATCATTTCTTTCATTTTTGATCCTAGGTGAAGTCAGTTCTCGCCTGACAACCACCATTCATCCATAATTTCTTACTGTAAAACCAATTCCCAATCCCCAGCAAGTCATTATCCTCTTTCCTCATTCAACCATAACATCCATAAATCATTCCACCAAAAAACAAAATTCTCTTTCCCCAGCAGATATAAAAAAAAAATAAAGATAACACTTACGCCATCTCCTCTTTAGGACAAATTTTTGGTACTTTGATATTTAATCTTCTTCTACCTCGAATGTTCGAAAGGCTGACGCCAATATCACCTTCAGGTTTAAGACGATTAAATAGGGGCAGCTGTCATACCCCAAATTTGTCCTACCCTTAATTTTTAACTGGCTTAAACTTCTCATTTCATATTCTCATGTACATACCTCCCATTAGGTCATATAACGCATCATGCATCACTAATCAATAAGGCACCTGGAACATTGGATCAACGGTCACGAAAAAACCTAGAGTTTCACAGTGATTATGGTTTCTACATTATGCAATTTTGTTCAATTGAGGTCTTTCAGGTCTACTCCGTGTGATTGGGATTATCAGATGGGTCTAGGGGTGCAGTCTTAAGATCATCAAGTATTTTCACTCAGCATTTGGGTTAGGTTCATCAATTAATGAGTGGATCAGGCTATCACTTGGGTTGCAAGTCACTTACTTGGATTTATATGCAAGAATCAGAGTTTCTATGTTATTTGGGTGGATCATTTCAACTTCGAAAGCTAGATGATAATAGCGTTGATTTTTGTCAAAGTCAACTGGGAACGGTTGACTTTTTGACCAAAATCCAAATTAAAACTTTTAAAGGTTTTCATCTTATTTCATAATTCACTCAAAATCTTGCATTGAAGTTCAAATGAAGGAAGGGTTGGAATTCAATTTGTAAAAATGGAGGGAGTTCTTTTCGGACATAAAATTGTCGAATTACATGGATGGTGTCACTTGAAACTCAAGAAAAAGTCATTACAAGATCTGATCGAGCCTTGCACAAAAGGAAAGAAAAAGAGGAAATGCATTCTTGTATTCAAAAGGCAAAACACCTCACATTAGTACAAAAATCCGGCATTCATTACAATCCATTACAAACAGTCAATACCAAAATTCTCATTACAAAAAGCAGAGAGACAAACTACTATAGACCTCCATCTACACTTTCGACCATTGTATATTCATTACATCTTTGGAAACTACAACCAATGAACACACACAGTACAAGTTGCAAAATTAACACAAAAAATAAATAGAACCAAAGGCATGAAGCTGGTGGAAGGTTGATTAGAAACATGTTTCTAAGTAATAGCTCTCATCAAAGGCAATCCACATCTGCTGGACATTTCAAAAAAAAACGCTGAAGGTGTGGTAAAACCGCAAAGTCCACATCCTGCAAATCCATCTCCAAGTGCATCACAAAATATGCAGCCATGGTTGTCGTCTCCGGCTTATGAACAGCAACATCCCTCCTCTCAATGGCAGCCCAAGAATAATAAATCCATCCCACAGAAGCCTGCATCAGTTCAAAACACAGCTAGTTCAGTTTCATATTAAAAATAAAACAAGGAAAATACACCAGTCCATAAAGTTTCAAGAACAATGCTATTCAGGAACATTCGAATGCATAATCCATTCACACATACAGAGCCTAAACAAACATAGCCCCACAAAGAAAAGCCCATACTGACTTGCAACACAATCAAAATCCTACCAAACAGCTCTGCATCAAGTAAAGAAAAACAAATTCTGCATCATAATCAAGTTCAAGCCCCTAATTATCACTATACTAAAACAGCCCTGTACATCACACGCATATGAACAAAGAACCATATCAGCCTACACATGAAATTCACTGCCTACACAGCATTAAAGCAAGTCAGCAGCCCCTGCCATCACTAGTTCATTCACAAATCAGTCCTATTAACATAACATTCAGCTAATCCTTCAAAACCATATTCAAATAAACCAAAACAGCACACTAACTAGCTTTAACCGATTTTAAACCACCAACTAACATTCCTAACAGTTTTAACCAGCCTAACAGAATCACTAACTCAGTTCCAACTCAGTCTAACTAACTGAGTCAACAGTCATAACTAACTGAGTCAGTTTTAACCAATTCTAAACCTCTAACTAACTTTCATAACTACTAGCAACTAGTTCATAACAGAAAATGAAAAGAGAATTGAAACCTGAACCTCTATATAACTTGAACTTCACTTCATTCATGATCTCTCTCCATTCTTCTCCCACCTTCACTCTCCTCCACCACTCTCATTCATCTCCATCATCATCTTATTCTCTCATCATCTTCTAGACGCTCATCTCCACACTGCAACTTCAATCCACTCTTCTTCAACCTCTCACCAATTCATCACTCACTTCTTCAATTCACCAACAGAAAATCTCCACCAAAAAGAATTCTTCAACCTTCTTCAACGAAATCACCATAACCAAAAAACTCTCTCGATCTTCTATCTTCATCAATCCTCACAATAACCTCGCATCTTCAATTCCTCAATTCTCAAGAAATCTTCTCTATCATATATCAATCCTCCAAACCGTCAAAGATTCTGCAGAGATTTTGCAACATCTTCAATCTTCAACCTAACGCATCAGCATCCGTTAACAACACCGCGGAACCAATATCATCATCAAGAATGCGTTTGAAGACGAAAGGAGAAGAAGAAGAATCCATAACAGTATTTCGTACCTGATTTTGTTTTTCCTCTCTGGATTTCGTGTCGTATATGAATCGGAGGAACATCGGCCGTTTTCCAATCGAGAGGTCGCTTGAGTAAGTGCGAAGATGAGTTAATCCGAAATTGAGACGGAAGTTTGAACATGATATGAAGGCGAGCTTTTCCACCGCATCGCACCGCTGTTGGTTAGGTCGAGAGAGGAACGATTTGAATTGGAGAAAAGAAGTTGGAATCACCGTCGTCAGGCTCAGGGAGAAGAATCGATGGGTGAGATGATGGCGGCTGGTCAATTGAATCACGGTGAAGGCGAAGGAATTTCGCCGGCCGCCGCGTTTTGAATAAGAAGAGAAGAGAAAGGAGTCACGTGAAAGCACAATAGTCACAGGTAATAAAACCTAATCCCTTTCCTTATTTGAATTTTTCTTTCTGTTAATTGGTTTAAATAGAATTAGTGGAGATTAACTACTAATTAATTAAGATTAACACAAAAACTATAACAAAAATCATTCTGGGCCTGTTACTGATTACACCCTCCCCTGGGCCCACGCATCCTTTCTTTTACAAAAAATATGAAATAAAAACCTCCTTGGGCCAACTCTGGACCAGGCCTGCGCCCATGCTTTCTACACCACTAAAATCAACATGCACCCCCTCTGAGCCCATTTAGTTCTTTAGATTTTAGGTTTTTTTTTCACTTCATTTTTCTAGGTAATAAAAAGAGATAATATAATCAATAAAACTTGATAGATTTTAGTTTTTTTAGAGTTTAATTGTAGTCTCTTTCAGTCCTTAATTGATAAAATTTTCTCATTAAAATACATAAAAATAAGTAGATTTTAGGTTAATTTTGACATTAATCCTTTGAATTCTCTTTCATAAAAAAGGTCATAAAAAAATAGTAGTATTTTAGTTAAATTTTGTACTATATTTTGACTTGTTTCATTTCATGCTTTTTACCAATTTTGTATCATTGTATTACTTGACTTTTGCTTGTAATTGTGATCTTTATTTTCATATTCTTTTATTCCTAACCTTTAGGTAGAAACCATGATAACAATTAGGCTTAGAGATTAGGAATAGTTCCCACTTTTTCATTCTTTTTCTTTTACAACTTAAAACATCTAAAAATATCAAAATAAAATCCCTTTAAAACATACAAAGAAAATACTTAAAACATTAATAATCAAAGTGAAATTTTTTAAAAAGGGAATGGAAGCTTGAACGTCCCTTGCTTAAGGGAATGTTCGAGTGCTTGGATCTCCCTTGCTTAAGGGTCCCATTCAGGCGTAAGTTCCCAACTTCTAAAAGACACAAACCAAAGAGTAACTCGAGTTTCCCTTGCTTAAGGGATTTCCTCGAAACACTCAAAGTCTCTCTCTCATCTCCTTTTCTTAAGGGCATTGTTATCTCCGCTCTATTGCATCCTAGGCTGTCCCCTTATGCAAGAGCGCGAGCGTTAACTCCGCCCAACTAAAAAACACAAAAACAAACAGAAAATCTTGAGCCGAACTACGGCGCTCTGATTCCTGAAAAGGATACGTAGGCATCAAGTCGCGGGGCTTGAACGAGCACACTTGTAAATAATTCCTTCTTTTCCCCGTATTTCTTTTGCATGCATTCGCATATAGACATAGACATAGTACACACCCTTTAGATAGAAATAAACATAGGTGGATACCATCGAGTACGATGGGAGTGAGGGGTGCTAATACCTTCCCCTCGCGTAACCGACTTCCGTACCTTGATTCTCTGGTCGCAAGACCGTGTTCCTTCCTTTTCCTAGGTTTTCTGATATTCCTTTCCCTTATGGGATAAATATATTGGTGGCGACTCTGTTCATTTTTCGCGAGCGTGCGACAATAAGTATCGCTCTGGCATGTGTATTGGGCCTTTTTCCTCAAATCAGTGACATCCCATCCCAACAGAATAGAATAATAATAATCCATAGTATAGGAAAATAGAAATGCAAGGCATAAAGAAATAAAGCAATAAAGAAATAAAGCAGTAAAGCAATAAAACAATAAATGAACACCCAAAGAAAAGAAAACAAAACAGAAGCTAGGATTAACTAAGTGTCCCCAACAGAGTCGCCAGCTTCTGCACGCTAGCGAAAATGAACAGATTCGCCACCAATATATTTATCCCAAAGCGGGAAAGGAATATCAGAAAATCTGGAATAAAGAAAGGATAAGAGAAGGTCTTTAGACCAAAGATCGGGTAAGAAGTCAGTTACGCGAGGGGAAGGTATTAGCACCCCTCACGTCCATCGTACTCGATGGTATCCACCTATGTTTGTTGCTATCTAAAGGGTGTGCGTTATAAATCTAAAGCTTAATGCTAAGGGAATGCATGAAACAGAAAGAAAAAGAAACACGGGGAAAAAAGGTTTATAAATAGTTGTGCTCGCTTAGGCCCCGTGACCTAATGCCTACGTATCCTTTTCAGGAATAAGAGCGTCGTAGTTCGGCTCTTTATTTTTTTGTTTGTTTTTGTGTTTTTTAGTGGACGGAGTTACATTTGCAATCTAGCATTAGGATAACAGCTCGTTGAGTGGAGTCTTATGCGTTACCTGTCTGCGATCGAAAGGAAGCAACATGTCCGATTAAGGGAAAGAATGCCTTGAAGGGAAGAGAGAGAAGAGAGAAGATTGGTTTGTGTTTTTTATGTAATTCCATGATGAACAAAACCCAATACAAGGCTTCGCACCACTTCGTTACTTTGTTTAGGTCCGAGCCTTTATTAAGTATTTTAAATGTTTTTGATTGGTGATTTTTAAGGAGAATTAATCTGCGAGTGAATCAGATGAAAGGGTATAATGGTAGAGAAACAGATTAGGGAATGAATCCCACTCATTTCTCTCCCATTATATAGTGATCGAGAAACAGATTAGGGAATGAATCCCACTCATTTCTCTCCCACTAAGTGATTGAGAAACAGATTAGGGAATAAATCCCACTCATTTCTCTCCCACTATTAGTAAAGTGTGATTCGCCTCTTCCCTTGTTAAATGTTTTTATGTTGAAAAGAAAAAGGAAATGCGAAAACTAGCCTAAAATGAAGTAACTAGCCTAAGTGTTTAAAAGGGAATTTCTAGATCCTAATGTTATCATGGTTTCTACCTAAAGTTAGGAATTAAAGAGACATGAAAATAAAGTCACATTAGAAGCAAAAATTGAGAATGGCGCAATGGTATAAAATCACACATAAGCATGAAAAATCAAGTAAAAAATATAGTACAAAAATGAAATAAAATACTACTATTTTTATATTGATTTTTATGGGAGAAATTGAATTACAAGTCAAGCAAAAAGGATTAAAACAATTAGCCTAAAACTAATATTTTCTATTGATTAATTTTTATATGTGTCCAAAATTAGTATTAAAGGTCTAAAGAATAAGCACTTTCATTATATAAAAGAAATAGGAAAAATGGTGATTTTATTTACTAAAAAAAATAGAAAAATCTAATCAGAAACCTAAATTTACTAATTAAAATATAGAGTCGGGGGTGTGAATTGAATTAGGGGCCTGAAGAGTAAGCTGGGCGCAGGCCCAAACAGGGGCCCAAAGACTTATTGTTTTTGTTGTGATTTTCCTAAGAAAATTTTACTTATACCCCTACAATTATACCTATACCCCTACATAAAAAAGAATTGGACTGAAATACCCTCATATAAATAGTATATATTTTAAAAAAATTCATTTTTTCCTCACATTTCAGAAAATTTTTCGAAACACCCAAAAATATATAAACCGGAACACTTTTTCAAAGTCTTCCGGTTTAAAAAAAACTACACCGGAATACTTAGAAAAAGAGTTCCGGTAATTTTCAGTTGCTTAAAGTTGCATACCGGAACACTTATTTAAAGTGTTCCGGTGGTTTTTTTTTTTATAAAATTCTAGCCTTAACGCAACGGTTTTAAAGCGTTGCCTAAAGTGAATGACAAATTAAAAAAGCGTTGCCTAAAGTGTGGTTTGAACCAACAATCAGCACAGGCAACGGTTTTATCATGTTGGCCAATACCTTTTGGCAACGGTTTAAAACCGTTGCGTAAAGTTTAGAATTTTTTTAAAAAATTAAACCTCCGGAACAGTTTTTATAAGTGTTCTGGTGTGCATATTTAAACCCCTTTACCGGAACTCTTTTTCTAAGTGTTCCGGTGTGATTTTTCTGAACCGGAAAACTTTGAAAAAGTGTTCCGGTTTATATATTTTTAGGTGTTTCAAATTTTTTTTAAAAAAATGAAAAAAAAATAAAATATGTATTGTTTATAAGAGGGTATTTCGGTCCAAATTTTTTTCATGTAGGGGTACAGGTCTAATTGTAGGGGTAGGAAGTAAATTTTTCTTTGAAATTTGTAACGATGGGCCTCGGGGTGTGGATTAAGCAGCTCGGTGTAGGCCCAAGCATTTTGACATGATCCATATTATTGTTTTTGATCCATTTTATTATCAATCCAAAATAATAATAATAAAAAAACAATTAAATGAATAATACAAAAAGAAAATAGAAAGGGATTAGGGTTTCGTGTGACCTTTCAGCTTTCACATTCTTCTTCGTGAGCGAACGGCAGTGACCAGCCGAAGCTTTTCTCCGATCAAAATCCAACACACCACCGTTATGAAAACCCACATCGACAACCTCCTTTCAACTCTCTTAATCTCTTATCAATCACGAGTTTAACAACAAGAACATGGAGACAACCAAAGAAGCTTCAGTGATTCTTCGGAGGTGAATGAGATGAACTGAAATCTAGAGAGTCTTATGCGCTCAGGTACGAATGTCTTTCTTCAATTCTTAGTCTCCGAATCAAACTTCTTCTCTGCATCTTGAGTTCGCGTTCTGATGTTATTGTTCGTAGTGAAGATGATGGTTTATGACTGAAGAGGTTATGAAGGTGATTGTGATATGAAGATTTGAAGAATTGTCGAGCATCTGGATTTTGCAGAGAACAAGATTTTTTCTTTGTGAATCAATGGAGAGGACTGAAGTGTTTTCGAAGGTTGATGATGGAGTGAAAGGTTCCAGAGATGCAGAGTATGGTGAAGAAGGTGAATAAAGAAAGGAACATGATGAATTGAGGGAGAAGTGATATGAAGATGAAATGAAGAAGAAGTGAGTTTGTTGAGGATGAAGAATGTGAAAGTGATGGAGAAGATGAATGGAAACAGAGTGAAGGTTGTGAAGAAGATGAGTGAATTGTGGAGGGAGAGAGGATTGAAGTGATGATTGGTGGAGAGTTGAACCTCCCTGAATGATGAAGATGGCAGAGTTATATAGAAGACTCTCTGGTTAGTTACTCACTTTTTTCTGTTATGGTTCAGTTTCTGGTAGTTGAGAATCAGTTAGAGGGTAGTTATAAAATTATTTCAGGTAGTTAGAAGGTGGTTTAATTCTGTTAGTTAATGTTAGTTAATTCTGTTGGAGGGTTAGTTATGAGTAATAGGGCTGTTAGAACTTTTCTGTTAGGATTGGTTAGAGATTGTAACTATTTTCTATTTGAGGTTTGTTACGAAAATTGGTTAGGGAAGTTATGAATATACTAGGTTGTTAGAAGTATGGTTAGGTTAGAGACCTGTTAGTTGGTTAACTATTAGAAAGGGGTTATATGATTGTTAGGAAGTGAATCTGCCTGCTGTTAGCTGAATACTAAGTCGTGTGCAATATATCTTTGAAGTGTTTGTGAGAATCTTAATTTACTTGATTACGAACCGCTGCGGTTTGCATAGTATGTGCCTGACTTGCTGTATGGTCTTGTATGTTGGATCGCGAACCTCTGCTGGACCGTGATGATTTGCATATGTAGTGAAGGGACCAATTACGGTGTCTCAATGTACTTTATCCTGACCAGCGGACCTGTCATGGATTTTCTTTTGATGTATTTGCAGCACTGATGTATGGTAATAGTTTGTAGGGCTAGTCTTAGGTTTCTATGTACATGTTTTTTTGTAGTGACAATGATGTTGTAATGGAGAACATTTGTAATGAACTCGGTAGTGATTATGTGTAGATATATGAATGTCACTTTGGATAAAATTTGGATGATAGATGTTTGAATGGAATAGAAATTGTGATGAATCTTGGGTGAGAGTAATTGGACAACAATAAAAATAGAAACTTGACTTTTTTTTTCCGGTTTTGTTGAACGATGTATGTCTCATAAACTTGGCTTACATGACTAAAGACCATATGATTCAACCTTAGTTTGCTTGATGACATCTAGAGACTTGAATGAGTATTTGAACATGAATGAATTTCTTGATGGATTTCTAATTTTTAATTCCCATAATCCAAACCAGCTTGCCATTGAAGCAATGAACCAAAATGAGAATATCCTTTATCTTGATAAAAACAAATCCCCAATCTCCTACTATGTCATTGCAATTGCATTTCAATCCAACACAACGATAATAACTTGAGGGAGTCTTGAGGGAGATAAGGCTTGAAGCATAGAAGAATATTTTAACTTGAACTCCAATGAACCTCGGATGACGAATTAAAACCCGGAGACTATGGATAAGTAACCCTACTCCGCTTTCCTTTTGATCGCATGCTCTGGATATTTTATTTAATAAATGAATGTGATATTATGTAAGTGACCTAATGAAGATATGCGTATGAATGCGAAAACATAAGCCAGTTAGCATAAAATTAGATGGGCAAATTTTGGGGTGCAACAAAATGATATTATTAAGATAGGTGTTTCTTCTAGTAAGGATCCGATGGGGGTTTGTGTAAGTTTAGATTCGGTAATGGCTTCCATATTCCTTTTTGGGAAGCTATTTGGTTAGAAGAGACTAGTTTTCGTGAGGAGTTGGCACGATGATAAGTGGATTTGGGGTGACTTTGACATTAGGTATTCATCTTTGAATCTGGTTGTTCGGGCGTCGCTCACATCTTTTAAGGCTAAGTTAAGTAGTATCGAAGTGGTGGATTCCGATCTTGACAAGGTGGTTTGGACCGTGGACCTGACCAGAGCTTTTTTGGTATCTTCTTGTTATAACTTTTATAATTCTTTTCGCACTCCTCCTGGGCCCCATAATAGCTATGATGAAGTGTTGCACATTATTTAGAGTTTGGAGGTTCCTTTCAAAATCAAGTGGTTGGAGACTTCTTGTGAATAAACTTCAAACGAAGGATCTTTTGAAGATCAGAGGTATTATCTTTCCTTTAAATAGTTTAAAATATGTTTTTTGTGATATAGATATAGAGTGTAGAGATCACACTCTTTTCAATTGGAAAGTGTGTTTGGGATGAGATAGCTTTTTGGATAGGTAAATCGGTTGATGGGCCGGAAGAGTGCTTCTCAAATTTTGTGGATTTGTACTCTTTTTGTAAAGGAAAGAAAGTTAAGGAGAGTAAATTGGGAGTTTTTTGGCTTGCCACTTCTTGGACTATTTGGCTTTTACGCAATGGTATTTGCTTCCGGATTGACGGTTGGAATGTTGATGATACAGTTTGGAATATTAAGATTTAGGTTTGGAAATAGACGGTTCTTGGAGAAATGACTAATTCCAACTTTAGCTTCTACGAACTTAGCAAAGATCCTTTGCTATTTCTTTTGTAATTTATATGGTTGGTAATTTCTTTGTCCTTTTTGTCGGGTTGTTTTCCCGTTTTATTGTGTAAAGAGGTTGGACAACTCTTAGTTCTCCCATTTATATCATCTTGCTTACAAATAAATAAAAATTCATGGTCACAAATTTTGTATTTTTTATTTTAAATTTAAAATTGTTTAATCTTAATATAAATCATGAGAATTATTTGTCACTAATGTATATTGGCATAGTTTTTATTTTAAATTCATATTTAATATTAGTATAAATCATGAGAATAATTTATCACCAATGTACATTGGCCTAGTTGTAAAGGCATAGGATTTGGCTTAAATGTCCCTAGATTCAATTCCTTTTAGGAATAACTTTTGGTTTTTTTGTAATAATTTCAAATCTGAATTGTTTAAAATAAGATTAGTTTAGAATTTAAAAAAAAATAAAAAAATTCAACATTGCAGTCCAATCATGATGTAAAAGTAGAAAAAAATTGATTTGATTAAAATATTAACAAAAAAATTAATTTGGATTACAATTTTTATGAGGGATTAAAATGGGTTTTCACTCTAAATTTTAAGACGGACATTTTAATTTGAAGCAAAAAGGAAACATATTAATTTAATAAACTGTAAACAAGGTATGCTAGTAGTTTATCAGTACAATACCAAACATGCTACCAAATTTGACAGAAATCATAGCAACTCGTAGAGGCAAAAAAATATTGAACATACATAATAATTCAAATGCATGGTATAAGTTTATGGGAGCATATTGGTGGAAACAACTTAAAAAAAATAAGTACTTCTGAAATGCAGGAACTGGTTTTTTCATGGGTGTAGTCGGTTACATGAAAAGGCGTAACCGTTTATGGAAGGCAATTTCAATTATGTTTTTCAAGCCTGTGTTTTGGGTTTGTAGCTTATTTTTAACTTGTATTTAGTTCCCACTTGTTTTGCTCAGCTTGTATATATATCCCTCAGTTGTAACTTGAATGTTAATGCCATTTTTACATATTTTCTCCTCAACCTCAATTACACACACACACACACACTCTCTCTCTCTCTCTCTCTCTCTCACTCTCTCTCATTTTCTTCACTTCATCTTCTTTAATTATTATATTTCTCCATTGATTCACCAATATAGTTTGTGTATGTTCCAATATTTGGCATGAAAAGCGTGGTTCTGATCCATAATTCACTGCAAAGATGACTACCATCTCCAATGATCGAGTGTCCACTAATCTTCTAACTCTTGATTCGAAGAACTACGATAAATGGTACAAACAAATTAAGGCGTTGTTTGGCTATCAAGATGTTCTTGAAGTGATGAACAATGCAGTTACTCCACTTGGGGAAGAAGCTATAGATATTCAAAAGAATGCACACAATGAAGAGAAGAAGAAAGATTTCAAGGCACTCTTATTGATTCATCCTTGTGTCGATGGTGACAACTTTGAAAAAGTTGGTGATTGCGATTCGGCAAAGCAAGCATGAGAGATCTTGAAGAAAGCTTATGAAGGGGATGATAAAGCAAATGTAGTAAGGTTACAAACTCACAAGCGACAATTTGAACTAGTTCAAATGGAAGAGAAAAATACAACCAACGACTACGTAACGTGCATAGCGTGTTTGGTGAATCAAATGAAGTATTGCGGAGAAACAATTTTGGAGCAGAATATTGAATTGAAAATTTTGCGTTCCGTGACACTAAGATTTGACAACATTGTAGTGGTGATCAAAATGTTGAATGATCTTCTGACTTTGAGAAAAGAGGAGAATCAAAGCTCTCTTGAGGCTAATGAGCAAAGGAAGGATGAAAGGGGAAATGAGAAAGCTAAAGCGGAGATTGTGTTACAAGCACGATTCTATGAGAAGAGTAAAAGATCAAAAGAAAAATGAGAATGGGTAAGTTATATGAGAATGTGAGAATGAATAAGAACCATAAAACTTAAAAAGGAAACATTGAGATTAAATTGTTGTTTTCACTAAATCATTAGTCAAATTTTAAAAATATCTTGTAATCTTAATCATATATATATATATATATATATATATATATATATATATATATATATATATATATATATATATATCACCCTAAGTATTAAACTAAATAGTGATAATATGTATATACTATTTACAACGGCTTCTGGGATTAATCGTTGTGATAGGTCTTTTTATTTTAATATATTTATAATAGTATAATAGCAGCCCTTTTTTTCATCTGATGCATATTTTCATTTTTGAAAAGTCAACATTTTATGTGTTGTGAAATTTGACTAAAAATTCACGCATCTTTGATCATTGGTCAAAAATAATTTAAATCATAACGTTATTCCATTTGGAATATTCGTCTATCATTATCATGCATCGTAATAAAAATTCAAAGAAAAATTAACATTTCACATGTTGAAGAAACTGACTAAAACTGAATTTTTTTATTTATTTATGTATTTTTAAAATATAAATTCCTGATCATTTAATTTATTATCTTATTATCCATTTGAATTTAATAAATCATTTTCATGTATCATAAAATAAAAATCAAGCTTCTAGAATGCCCTAAATATCTCATATAGCACATGCATATATGACATTATTATTCTATTGATTTAATGCATCATAATTCATGATTTAATTAAATAAAGTTTTTAGAACCCACTCACCCTATCCACCTCTTTTTTATTAATTCCTAAACTACCCCTTTTAAAGCCTATAAATAAACTAATCCTCATTCACAAATTCCACCACCATTCATTCACAAAAACTAAGCTAAAACTCTCTTCATTTTCTTTTAAGTCATTTCTTTCTTTTTATTGAATATATTTGACTGTGATAGGGGGAAAAGTCAAGTCATGATTCATAGATGATGTGGCTTGTGGAGAGAATATCAGCCACATCGGGGTGCATCCATAAATGTAAATGGTTTGTAGAAGAAGAGTATCAGACAAAGTGTACTACCTTTTGGGCAGCCTTAGTTGTTGTTTGTTCCCTCGAAGGAAGAAACGTGAGGAAAGATTTTTTTTCACAAGGCTATGCATGGGAGTGATGTCAGATCATTTATTCTTGACATCTATTCTAACTAGAGAAGAGAGTTGTGCATCTGTATGTTGGTTTGGTACAGGATTGCAGTCTGAATAACATGCTTTAGAAAGGGCATGGGAGTTTATTTATCTCTATGATATTTTGGTGTGTGTAACATCCTAAAGGAAGGACCTCTAAGCTTGATAAGCCCTATGGATAGGATGTATATGTTCTGACCATATCTTCATTGGTGTGTATGAAGGACTTACTTGTATCAACATTGCTAATAGGAGAGAGGCAAGGGTATCACATAAACTGATCTGATTTGTATACTGATGAGGTGGTGGTTTCTTCTCCTACAAGAGAAGATTCGGTCAGTTTGAAACTTGTGAAGCAAGCAAACTGTTTGTGTATGTAAAACCAAGTTTTTATGGTATCTTGGTAATCCAAAGTATCTTGAAAATGTGTGGATCAGTTATGCTATTTTTAAGCAACTAATCTGGGTGCCTGGATATGTGGTCTAGGAGTTAGATCAAAATTGATCTTACATTGTGTAATGGTGTTCAGCATGAGTCTGAAGGTGTAACTTCCCACATAAAGTATGTCAAGTCTGCTTCATGTGATTCCATCTGGTGGGCAAGTGGTTATCTTCAACCGGAGCATTGTTTGTCCATGGCAGGGGGAGTTAAGATTCGTAAATGGATTATTGCTTCAATGGTGTAGACCTTATGAAGCATGCATGTTGTTCAAGCTTTTGGAGATGGTGTATCTCGTGTAATGTTATGATATCAGACAACATGTTGTGACATAGGACTACCAAATATAGTTTCTTTTAGTTGACTATATGTTCTCTTGACGAGAGCATGCAAGGTTCTAGAAATGTGAAACTATTTGGATGAATCAAGTATACACTTTCTTCTTAGGAGTAATCTATGAGAATTTTTTTGAATTGGAGAATTTATTTTTCTTTGTAGTTTTAGGTGTGATCCAACTGAGGTCTGGTTGTAGTTGGGAAATGTCACACATGATGTCCTAATATTTTGGCATGCTTTACTAATACTAGCTGAGAAAATTTTACTTGAGGACCAGTAGAAGGGATTGTGATTTTACTTCAGATCACGTGATGGCTCTATAAACCATCTAAAGAAATATTGAGAATACAAGAGAAGGCAAACAATGTTTGACAAGATGCCAGGACATTATTAAAGACTAGGTTCTTTCAAGATCAACAAGGGAATGTTATGCACGGTGAAGTCAATAACACGTCAAGAGTATGTGTAAAACGTGTATGTACATGTGCATTAAGTGGAATTACAGTTTTAGGAGAACAAGTCCATGGTCAATAAAGCCATTCAAAACTTACTAGGACAGTGCACATTTATTTGTGGCGGGGTTATATTCCTCAAATAACGGTTTTTGGGACAAAGACCATTGTCACAATCAAGGATCGTTAATTCCTAAGTAGCTGCCCAACTACTTAAAGAGGTCATCCCTTATCCTCTTTCATTTTGTGTTGTTTGTTCACTAAATAGGCCTATGGCATTTGTCCGGGTATGGACGAGTAATGTATGGGTATGGGTCTGGATTTGTCTGGATTTGTTCACTAAAAAGAGGGAGAAAGAAGTTATTTAGTTGCTAAGTCTGGGTTTCTGGGTTTACAAAGATGTCGAATAGGATGTTCCATCCCGACTCGTGTTTGCTTTGTGTCTTGTGATATAAGTTATGAAGAGAGTTGTGTCCCGTGTTCTGAGTTACCTAAGTTGATGTTTGGTTGCTGCTTAAGGGGTCTCTTATGCCACTTAAGGGGTTTCTTAAGCCATATGGAAGAATTATCCATCAGTAGAAAGAAATGAATAATTTCATCAGTGGCAATAATTACTTCCTGGGTTGAGGAGGAATGTCTGGTACCTTTTTCCTCATGTACATCAAGTGACTTTAGGACTTTCGACTCCTTTCTTGAGGTTTGTGGTCTATGGTGTTGAGTTGGGTGTACTAAAATGGAGATGTTTGTAGTGATGTGAAAAGATGTCGAACATGATGTCTTGGCAACCATCATATGTCTGAGAAGAAATTCATTATGTTGTGAATTCAATGCCACGAACAAAGTATAAGATAAGGGATGATTAAAGGACAAGGAAGAAGAGGAACACAAGAATTGGTTATAACTGCTATTCTTTCAATTTCTCTTAGAAAAATAAGATTACAAGTTTACAAGAATAACAAATAACCTCTCTCACCCTAAATTAGGATTTGCTGCTTAGCAATGATGAGAGACTAGTATGCTATTTATAATAAAACCTAACATACTAACTAATGGGCTTTTTCCACAAGGCCCATTACACAAGCCAACTTAATAAACAAGCTAACTTAACAAATTAGGGTTTAAACACTAAAACCTAATTTAACATGCTAACAACCCTAGCATCTTCGACACAAGCATATGAACAACCTTCGACTTCATGCTTAACCCTATCGAACCAAGAAGCTACCCTTCGGCCATACTAGAGTTCGATCCAATATCTCACAAATCTCCACCTTGGATCTAACTCTACAACATCAAGGAAACAAACTAGCTTTCTTCGTGCAGCTTTATCAACTGCATACAGTGGAAAAACTTGCAACTCAGCAATGTCTTGGTGATCATATCAGCAGCATTGTCTTCAGTCGAAACCTTCAGCACTTGGACTTCTCCACGCTCGATTACTCCTCTGACGAAATGCAGCCTCACATCAATGTGCTTAGTTCGCTCATGATAGGCTGAATTCTTCGACAGGTGTATTGCACTTTGACTATCACATTTAACAGTAATACCTCGACCTTGAAGTTTCAGCTCCTTCGCAAAACCTTCAAGCCACAATGCTTCTTTCACAGCTTCAGTTAATGCAATATTCTCCGCTTCAGTGGTTGATAGAGCAACAACCTTCTGAAGTGTTGCTTTCCAACTAATTGTAGTGCCAAACATAGTGAAAACATATCCAGAAATAGATTTTCTGGAATCCATACAACCTGCATAATCAGAGTCGACATATACTTCTATTACTGCTTTACTATCTTTACCCAAGGTTCCACCATAAATTAGGACTCTTTTCAGAGAACCATTTATGTACCTTAAAATCCACTTCAATGCTTTCCAGTGAGCCTTTCCAAGATTCGCCATGTACCTGCTTACAAGACTTACTGCATATGCTATGTCGGGTCTAGTACAGACCATAGTAGCATACATCAAAGAACCAACTATATTAGCATATGGGATGCTATTCATATAGGCTCTTTCGACATCAGTACTGGGACACTGATCAATACTCAGCTTGAATTGAGGGTTTGTTGGAGTCACAACTGGCTTCGAATTCGACATACCAAACTTTTCGAGAATCTTCCGTAGATATGCCTCTTGAGATAAACATAACTTCGACTTCTTTCTATCTCTTCGAATGTCAATTCCAAGAATCCTGGAAGCAGCTCCCAGATCCTTCATATCGAACTCCTTATTGAGTTCAGCCTTCACCCTCGTCACATCTTCAACATTGTTGCTTGCTATGAGAATATCATCCACATAAAGCAACAAAATAACAAATGATTTACCAGGTCGAAATCTGAAGTAAACGCAGTGGTCGAACTGACTTCTAATGAAACTTATGCGTGCCATGAACTTGTCGAATCTCCTATTCCACTGTCGAGCAGATTGTTTCAGCCCATACAAAGATCTCTTTAACTTGCACACATAATCTTCCTTCCCCTTTTCGACATACCCTTAAGGTTGCCTCATCAGGATCGTTTCATCTAGATCACCATACAAGAACACAGTCTTCACATCCATCTATTCCAGTTCAAGATCGAACTGTACCACCATGGCAAGAAACATTCGAATGGACCTATGCTTCACAACAGGAGAAAACACATCATTGAAGTCGACACCTTCTTTCTGAGTGAAACCCCTTGCAACTAACCTTGCCTTGTATCTTTTCGACGTCACTCCTTCAATTCCTTCCTTAACTTTGAAAATCCATTTACTGCTGACTAACCTTGCCCCAGCAGGTTTCTTGATCAGTTCCTAAGTGTGATTATCATGAAGAGATTTCATCTCATCATCCATGGCCTTCAGCCATTCAGTCTTATTTCGACTCCTCATAACTTCCTTATAATCTCTAGGTTCTTCGTCTAAAACCTCACTTGCATAGATTAAGGCATAAGCTATAAGATCTGCATACCCAAGTCTCTGAGGTGCCTTGATGACTCTTCTCGACCTATCTCTCGACAATAGGTAGTCATCGTCAGTTTCCTCAACTTCCTCAGCATCTTCTGCTTCTTCTTTGACTTCATCAGGGATATGCAATTCAGCATCAACATGCTCCACCTCAACAGGAATCTCTGCCTGTTCCAGCTCTTCGTCAGATGTTTCTGTACTTCGATCAACATCATCAGTTTTCTTAAAAGCCATTTCAGCTTCATTGAAAACTACATCTCGACTAGTGATACACCTCCTGTGACCTGGCTCTAGGCACCATAGCCTATAAGCTTTGACTCCTTCTGGGTATCCCATGAACATGCATTTCAGAGCTCTAGGTTCGACCTTGTCTTGCCTAATGTGAGCATAGACTACGCAGCCAAATACTCTCAGTTTGTCAAGATCTGGTGGATGTCCCGACCAAACTTCTTCAGGTGTCTTCATATCTAACGCTGTCGAAGGACATCTGTTTATCAGATATGTTGCTGTCGAAATAGCCTCAGCCCAGAACACCTTCGTTAACCCCGCACTAGTCAACATGCATCTGACTCTCTCCAAAATAGTTCTATTAAACCTTTCAGCCAAACCATTTTGCTTTGGAGTACCTGCAGTAGTTCTATGCCTTGCAATACCAGAGGCAGCATAAAAACTGTCGAATGCCTCATTGCAAAATTCAAGGCCATTGTCGGTTCTCAACCTCTTGACCTTTTTACCAGTCTGATTTTCAACCAGAGTCTTCCAACTTTTGAAATTCTCAAAAGTTTCATCCTTAGTCTTCTGGATGAATACCCATAATTTTCTGGAATAATCATCTACTATGGATAGAAAATACCTTGCTCCTGAATGTGATGGACACCTTGCAGGCCCCCAAAGATCAGCATGGATGTAATCAAGGGATCCATGTGTTCTTTGTTTGCCTTTGTTGAACTTCACTCTGCAAGATTTTCCAAGTACACAGGGTTCACAAAACTTCAGCTTTTCGACTTTGTCTCCACCAAGCAGATTTTGTTTCCCTAATTCGACCAGACCCCTTTCAATAACATGGCCCAATCTCATGTGCCAAATTTCTGTTTTCGACAAAGGTTTTGTGGATGCAACATTTGTCAAACCACATACAACTTCAGCCTCAAGGGTATACGAGCCTTGTTTCTTCTCGCCTCTCAAGACTTCCTTCGAACCCTTCATGACTCTTAGGATACTTTTCCATCCTTGGAAAACATATCCTTTCTTGTCGAATTCACCAAGAGAAAGCATATTTCTCTTCAAATCAGGAACATACCTGACTTCAGTCAACAACCTTATTGACTCATCATGGAGCTTGAATCTCACAGATCCAACACCTGTAATCTTGCAAGCCTTGTTGTTTCCCAGCAATACTGATCCACCATCTTGATCACATAATTCCTCGAACAAGTCTTTATTTGGAGTCATGTGCCAAGTGCAACCTGAATCCATAATCCACTCCTTCTTAGAGTCACTGCTTGAAACCACAAGAACATCAGATGATTCGAAATCATCTTGAACAATGGCAGCGTTGCCATTATCCTTACCTCCATAATATTTCAGGCGTTCAGGGCACACCTTTCTTGTGTGACCGCCCTTCTTACAATGATAGCATCGAATGCCAGATGCTTCGCCACTGTAAGACTTCGACTGGCTTTTGCCCTTCTTCTTGTCAAACTTACCATCCTTTCGTAAGAGTTTTCCTTTAACGGCCAAACCTTCGCCAACAGTCGAAGGTTTATGCTCCTTTCGTTCATTCAAGTCCTTAGAGTACAAGGCTGATTGAACTTCTTCAAACGCCAGGGACTCCCTTCCATACAAGAGAGTTTCTTTGAAGTGAGCATGTGATCGAGGCAAAGAACACAATAGTAACAGCGCTTGATCTTCATCATCGATCTTCACATCAATATTTTCAAGATCAAGAATCAGCTTGTTGAACATATCCAACTGCTCAGGCAATACTTTGTCTTCAATCATCTTGAATGAATACAAAGCTTGCTTCAGGTAGAGTCGATTTACCAGCGATTTGGTCATATACAAACTTTCAAGTTTCACCCATAACCCTAATGCCGTCGTCTCCTTTGATACCTGCCGGAGAACCTTATCACCAAGGCTTAACAAAATTGCGCTGTGTGCTTTCTCGATCATATTCGTCTTCTCCGCTGCCGTCAATTCTGCATTCATGACTGCCTCTCCCTTCAACGCTTCCAAACAACCCTGCTGAACTAGTAGGGCTTTCATCTTCAAGCGCCACAGACCGAAATCATTCACTCCGGTGAACTTTTCAATCTCATACTTTGTTGAAGGCATCTTCTCCACGCTCACCGCACCAATTTATTGTGAATTCAATGCCACGAACAAAGTATAAGATAAGGGATG
The DNA here is from genome assembly GCF_029867415.1 of Vicia villosa. Lineage (NCBI taxonomy): Eukaryota > Viridiplantae > Streptophyta > Magnoliopsida > Fabales > Fabaceae > Vicia > Vicia villosa. Next base: position 76,083 of record NW_026706364.1, on the reverse strand, counting down.
AATAAAGGACAAGGAAGAAGAGGAACACAAGAATTGGTTATAACTGCTATTCTTTCACTTTCTCTTAGAAAAATAAGATTATAAGTTTACAAGAATAACAAATAACCTCTCTCACCCTAAATTAGGATTTGCTGCTTAGCAATGATGAGAGACTAGTATGCTATTTATAATAAAACCTAACATACTAACTAATGGGCTTTTTCCACAAGGCCCATTACACAAGCCAACTTAATAAACAGGCTAACTTAACAAATTAGGGTTTAAACACTAAAACCTAATTTAACATGCTAACAACCCTAGCATCTTCGACACAAGCATGTGAACAACCTTCGACTTCATGCTTAACCCTGTCGAACCAAGAAGCTACCCTTCGGCCATACTAGAGTTCGATCCAATATCTCACACATTATGCAGCATGTTTAGGACTTACTCTCTGGCAATTAGGTCTGCTGCTAAAGTTTCAAGTTGAGAGTTATATTTGAGGAGTGCATGAGTACTGCTGGAGCATTATTGGGTTTTTCTTTTTTCTGTTTTTGTTACTGAAATCTGAATTGTATTATGTTAATTTGTTTTAGCCAAAATTAGCCAAAGGGGGAGATTGTTAATTCTTTGATTTGTTGGGCTTTTGGAATGTGTTTTGTTTGCTACAAATGTAGAATATTATGGGAATATTATGCAATCCAATATGGCACTTAATTTAAGGATAAAATATTTTATCTATTTTTCAAGATGTATTCATAGTTCTAAATAAGGAGATTATTTAGGAAACTAATGATTGAACACCTGTTTTTTTGGAGAAGCTTTAGCTAATTTTGAGTGGCCTCCTTGCCGCATTTTGAAGCCCAAATCCAGACCAGATGTTGTAACACCCGAAAATTTATTTAATTATTTAAATAAATTATTCAAGGATTTAATATGGAAATTCGATCGAAGTTGGATTTATTAGTAATATTATAAGACGAGGAATTGGATTATTTAGTCGGTTAATCGGAGAATTAATAAAGTTGATTTTTGTTGAAGAAATAATATTAGTAATAATATTATTATTTAAACTGGTTCAGTTGTGGTGTGGTATATATAGCAATGTGGAGGTGTACGATTAGTAGGCCCATTAAGAAATAATAGTAACTATATTATTATTATTTGACTTATTGGATTAAAAGGAGAATATATGGAAATAGGTTTCGGTGGAAATAAGGTTTTTCTTTTGGGAGAATAGATCATGAAACGAAGTTGCCAACGAAGAGGAACGAGGCTTTGGCAGCGGAGGGATTGATCGTGGATTTCAGAGAAAAGGGCAAAGGCTTGCACTCGATCGGATATTAGAGGCGATCTTCTATTCAAGGTAAGGGTGGGGTTCGAATCTTATAACCGGGAATATGATAGTCAGTATATGAGATTGGGGTTGTATGATTATGTGCCATTGATTTGTTGTTATTTTCGCGTGATCCGATTCTTTGTTAAATTTTTGATTTCATGATTTATAGTTGTCTGTTGAATTGTTATTCTCGGTTGAGATTTGTTGTTGCTATGATGTGTTGGAAATAGATTGGTATTGTTGATCGATTGATCGTATGGTTATAGCTGAATATTTAATTGTTGTGGTGAGGGAGTTTAATTGTATCCTAGATGAAGTTGTTGGTTGATCAGAATAAATAAGTGCGGTGTAGTTGAAGATGAAAAAGAGATACAAGGAGACGGACGCCCTAGGTCCCAAAAGGAAAAATGTGGATCCCACCTAGAGAAGGGAGACGGACGCCCCATGGATTAAGGGGGGAGGAGACGGTCGCCCCAAGGATTAAGGGGGAGGAGACGCCCACTTTGAGTGAAAGGAGGGAGTGGAGACGTGCGTCTCTGTTTGGTGGGCCCTGCACACGTGTGTGATTTGCTGTCATAATTTAAGTAACATGTTTGGAATTTATTTTAGTAACTTGGTGAATGGGGAGCATAATACATATATAATAATACTTTTGTAATACGACTCTTTAGATTAGTAGAATTAGAACATAATGTATTTTAGTAGGACACAATGAGTCTTTTAATGGCAGGTAGTAATTGGAATAGTAGAGTGGCAGTTTAGCAAATAATTAACAGGTTAATTAGTGTAGCAGAAATATGAATTTAGCATGGCAGTGATGAAGCTGAATCAGTAGGAATTAAATAACAAGAAGTCTTGATTAATTAGGAGGATTATGTTGAAAATAATACTGATTACCGGAATTAGTAGATTTAAGCGGTATAATTAATTACCTGGAATTAGTTGGAAATTGACGGGGTAGTTCGTATATATTAGTAGGTACATTTGGTTGATTTTGTTTTGTTATTATTACGCCGAATTGGTTGAATTGCCGGTACAGTTGGGTAAGTTGGTCCGTCTGTTCTATGAACATCGTTGATTATAGGTCCTATAAACAATGTTGTATTATTTGTGTTGTTGTCGATTAAGTTGTAGGTCTAACTACCAATGGTGGATTACGTTGATGCAATTTGTTGCATGTTCAAGTTGTTGTTTCGTTGTTGTTGTTCTGGTTGTCGTTGTGGTTGATGTTGCATGACATAGATTGCATTGTTTAAGTTGGCCTTGATGACACCTGTTTAAGTTGGCCTTAATGGCACCATGTTGAAGGCTTATGATTTTTTGAGATGCCTCGATAACCTGACATCTGTTTAAGTTGGGAGTTCTGCTCCAAATGGTACCACATGCATTTGCATAGTTGTGTCGCATTTTGAGCCGTTGTGAAGTTAATGTTGTTATGAGTTGATGTTGATATAAGTTGTGTTGGTTTGAGTTGTGAAATAATTATTGTAATTACTGTGATAATTGTTGTTGCTGATGGTTGTTATAATTGTTGTTACAAATTGTTGCTAAAGTTATTGTTATAACTGTTGTTGCTAGTTGTTATTATAACTGTTGTTTGAAAGTGATGATAATTATATGATCTGATCTAATATATTAATTATCATACTTTTGTTTATATTTTTCGATATCTCACCCCTTCTACTGATGTTTCCCCTACCATGGGAAACGTACAGGTACTCAAGGTAGCGGTGGATGTTTGAAGTGATTTTATGAAGTTTTTAGTTGCTGTTAGTCGAGTTGTGTCTTGTTCTGACACGTAGCACTCGAGATGGGATCATGATTGTATTTGTTGTTTTGTTGTTGTATTATTATTATAGCTGTTGAAATCCAAGTTGAATAATAAGAAGTAATTACTATTGTTTTTACTTGAATAAAAGTTGATGAATAATTATAAGTTGAAGTTTATCTAGTTGAATAAACTTGTGTATGAATTATAATTTTAAAGTTGTAGATGCCGAATGCTATGTATCAAAGATAAATGAAATACAGGTTGTTTGTGGTTTTAAGTTGAAAACGTAATGCCTCATGTTTAATGTTTAAAATTTTCCGCACTCTGATTTGATTATGTTTACCTCGTAGAAAATGGGGTGTTACAGATGTGTGCTTTAAATAGAAGACAATAAACCTATTTGAAGAGAAGAACTTATGGTGTAATAGGTTAGGGTTTGTGTGTTAAGTTTGAGTCTGTCTAATATCATTTATGATAGAGGAGTAGGATTATTTTCATGGTGTTGTAAGTTATGTCATTCATTCCTAAGTTGTTAAGTATTGAATGCTTGAATGTCACTTAGGTATTGTTGATACATTGTTCAAAATGTGTGTTGCTTGGTTTCCAAGCTATTGTTCTTGATCAAAGCTTTTAAGCAACATCAAGTATTCTTGATTAAGTGATTCCTAATCTAGTATTACTTGTTGTCGTGCGCTCGGTTTTTTACTACCTCTCGTGTGAGAGATACGAACTGACTCTTCTTTTGCTTTTGTGTTTTTGAAAATCAGAGAGTCGCCACCGACTTTTATTTTATCCAATTAAGGAAAGGTTTATAAAAGAAACAGAAAGAGACCTTTAAGAGATTTTCGGTAAGGGGGTAGGTTATACAAAGGGAAGGTGTTAGCACCCTTTGTATCCATGGTTATCAATGGGCTCTTAGTTGCTTAGCTCACTTGTTTTGAATCATTTGTCTTGCCTTGAAATGCTTGTATGTGGTCTTAAAATTCATTTTGTAAATTGACTTTCTAATGATCCTTGTGTGGATGTATACAAAGTGTTTTACCTTTCGAAGGATGTTTTGAAAAAAAGAACGTTAACTTCGTAATGATCCTTGTTTGGATATATACCAAGTATTGTCTTTTTTGAAAGTTTTATTTTGAAAAACAATGATATATGAGACATTTGTTTGTTTTGATTTGAGCAAGCAATTAGGAGGTCTACCCTAAGTTTATAAGGTCCTTTCCTATTTCCTTTAAAAAATTCTCCTTTTACCGGATGTAAACAAAGGTTCGATTTTGTGTTTGAAACAGTAGAATTTGGATTTTGAAAAGAGTAGTAGGGGGATTACCCTAAGAGGTGCAAGTGTGATTGTGTTTTGATTCAGATATTTTTGTCTTTGAAGTTAGTGATCCAACGCTTCAGTTTTTATCTTTGACATACACGCAGTTTTATATGTACAGAAATTAAAGTGCGGGAATGTAAAATGCGGAAAGTAAATCTACGCTATTACATCGATTGTGCGGGAAATGTAAACTACGCTATTTACATGAATTTGACAACCTATACACTTATCTAGGAATTTAAATTGCAATAAGATAAAAGAAATATTTTTGGTTTTTTTTTTGGATGATTGATTTTAATTAGAATTAATGCATGATTAATTTAATTAAAATGAGAAAAAGGTAAAAATAAAATTTAAACCTAAAAATCAAGTTTAAAATATGTTCATATTGCTTGTTGATTAATTTTAAAGTAAAACTATTTTTTTTGGATTTTTTGAAGTTGTTTTGAAAATTATTAAGTTAAATTAACATATAATTATACAAATAATTACACAAATAATTAAAACTTAAAGAGAAATATATTCTAAATATGTACAAATTTAGTCTATAATATGTAAACTAAATTTAATATAAAGAACAATTTTTTATTTATTTTTTGATTGGTTGAAATAATTAAAAAGCAAATATATGAATATATACTAATTAATTAAACACAATATTTTAATTATTAAGAAAAATAAAATATTTTTGTGTCAAAAATTAATAGATTATTTTATAAACCTAAAAATATTTTTATTATATTTTTTTGATTTTTAAAACTATTTTAAATTAATTTTATAAGTTATATTAAAAAAAGAAATTAAAAATATTGAAGAAAAAATCCTGTGTGGTGAGGAGCTGAGGCTCCAGGGTGTACATGCGTGTTTGTGAACCTTGGATCAGATTACTAGGAGATCAGATGGCTTTGATTGGAGAGAGCATGGTAAACTTGCATTGAATGGTCATGTGGGATTACAAAGACTTTTAATAAGTCAGGTGGGTCCCACTATGCATGCGTGGAATAGAAAAAAGGGAGGGAGCGCTGAATGTTGACGAGCCAATCAGGAACGTACGCGTGGAGGTCAACAAGTCCTAGTTACTATTCATCATCTTCTACACAGCTATGGCAACGGTTTTTTCAGGTTTTTGGCAACAGTTTTGGTTTCCGATTTTCTTCTTCTTTAAACCTGCAAAAACAAGAAAATAAATTGTTGCAAACAACCCAGATAGCCTAATCAAGACCCCCTGAGTTCATTAGTGGCATTAGTTTTTATTAAAGATGCTTGGAAGATGCGACTCGAAGCCTTTCAAGTTTGGACAACCAACAATGGTGGATTGTGTTAGAGGGGTGAAACCTTGCATGAGCTACATTGGATTTACTCTAAATGATGTCAGAAACTTAAATCAAAGATTAGATTAAGTTATTTCACGTGAAAATTTGGAAAACGAAAACTATGTAGTTATGAGCATGAAGATAATGATACACGTATTTAGAGTATTATGGGACTTGTTTAGTGCATCAATCTTACTCTATGTGATCCCAGAGGATGATTTGAATGATTATTTTTTATTGAGGTAAGCTAGAAATTGAAAAATGAAAATTACAAAGTGTTTGATATTTTGTGAGAATTTTGTGGTTTCGTGGCTATTCTTTGTGGATTCTTTCGTGTGTCTCCTCTTGCTGAAGTATTCCTCTTCACTTATAGGCTATGGAGGGACTTAAAAACTAAGCTAACATGCATTAAGTGCTTTGTTGAATTTTTGACTTTTTTAATAATATGTAGCTTTGAATTCAAGCAACCATGGCTCAATTTTCTTCAACCTTCTGCTGTACCATCTCTTTGGGGCAGAGCTTTGAATGATTCTTGATGACTCATGCTTAAGATCAGAGCTACATGACATTATCTTGCACCATTTCTTTTCAATTTAATCTTAAATGTAATAAAATTAAACCAAAAAGAAATAAAATGTTATGGGCCTTAGGTTGGTCGTGGGAGGCCCTTAGCATTGTTAGAAGCATGTTTGGATCATGGAAACTTGGTCTCTTTTGAAAAAAAACACTTTTGATCAATGTTGATTTCATGTATTTTCCCAAAAAATATCCAACTTCAACAAGGCATAAATCCCTCAATTTTTATCATATGAAGGAGTTCTTGTACTTTTAAAAAACCTCAAGATGTCCTCTACAAGCCACTTTGGAAACTTTTTTTCATTTGGAGAAGTTATCTTGATGTAATGGCCTTTGACAAAAAACCACTTTTTGTTGACTTTGAAAATGACCTGTAATGTCTTGGTTCATATTTTCCAAATGGTGAATCTAATGACCATGGGACCAATTGCATTTGAAATATAATTGAATTTCCTTCAAAACAAGCTTTGGTTGGAATTTTTTGAATGAACGAGGAGAGAGTTATGGCCGGTCATAGTTTAGTTGACTTTTTAGGAGAAAACCCTAATTTTGAAACTTAGGGTTTTGCTGATGTTTGATCTTTCCTTGATGAATTATGATCAATCAATGATCAAATGATGAATCTTTTGACAAAATATGGATGTTGACAAAAAATTTCATTTTTGACTGTCTGTTGACTTTTCGGTCAAACTGGTCGTCTGTTGACTGTTTGAGCTGCTGACTGTGCGTTTGAGCGAATTGAAGTTTGAAAATTTGTATGGTGGTACTTTGAGATATATGGAGGTCCATGAAATCCATTTGAGGTCTCAAAAAACTTGTTCTCCTGAAAAAAACAAAAACCCTAGTTAGGGACTGTTCTTGTAGGAGACAGTTAAGCGTACCTGATTTTTGTGCAGTGCTGAGTCTCTGCTAATCATGTGATATTCAGAAGGCTTATAGAACAAAAATCTTGGAATTTTGAAATGCGAAAGATTGATTTGATTGATGGTACAAAACACGGAGAATTGCACTGTTAGCGGGTTTGACTGTCAATTGACTGTTCAGGCATTAACGTAGCAGTTAAAGTGAAAATTCAACAGTCAAAGTTAATTTTTTTCTTTTTGTTTTTTTTGTTGTGTTAATGGTGAAAATTTATTTACATGAGTTGTTAGAAAAACACAGACATAATAAATAAATAATATATACTGTATGCGAACGAAATTACAGATAATAACCCTGAAAAACATTTAATGCACAGAAAAATAAATATTTAACTGGCAGAAAACACACAAAATATTATCTTAATAATTAAACAACAGTACGACAAATAGTACGACATTTAATACTGACAGTACAAATATTACATAATATAATGAACAGTACGACGAGTAAACGGTACGTTTTTTGAAAACACAAGATACGACAAACTTTAAGAATGACGATTAATAACCCATGCTATAAATAATAACATATAGATGATTGGGAGTGTAAACAACCCAGGTCCGCATTTTTCAGGACTATGCAGACAGAAAAAGGACATGATCACTACCACGACGGTGATAACCATAAGAAAACACGTATCCATCCGCTTCGCCATTTTTGCCGGGGAAGAAGAGAGAATGAATATGAAGTAGAAATTTGAGAGATAAGTTGAAATTTTATGTGAGACTTTATAAAAAAATGAGAGGTATTTATAGAGTGAAAATAAGGATAGAGACGTTGGGGAATGAAGTGATTCCGTACAAACAAAGAAAAATTTGAGTGGTAGTAGGATTTGAAAGAAAGTGTATGGTAGGGTTTGAAAAAGAGAGATGTGTAAAATAAAGTTAAGATTTGATTTTGAAAAAAAGAGATTTGAAAAGAAAGGAAAAGATTTTGAAAATAATGGAATATAGTACAAAAATTAGTGGGAAACAAAAATTAATAATAATTTACTCGTTACCAGTACAGTCTGAATCCCCGGACTTTGCGCCTGCAAAAAGATTTAATTCTGTACCAATTGCGTCAGTGCTATTTATCTGCAAATAAAGCGTGTGTGAAGTCATAAACAGTAATTGGCGTTTGCGTAAGAATAAATTCAACAGCGAACCAAAATACCGTATAAGAAAAATTCTAAAAATCGAGTATTCATGAAATCAGGACATTTATGAAATAAAATCCAAGATTATATGAAACTCCCCATTTTTAGACAGAAGTCTGTTGCCTTCTTTCTGAAAAAGATGCGGGCAAATTTTGGGGTATAACAGTTGCCCCTATTCAATCTTCTTAAACCTGAAGAGACTGTTTGGAATCTGAAGGTAGAAGATGATTGAATATTTTAGATGCCCTGAAAATTTGCACTTACCTCCATTCGGAGTGATGTTGGAAATTGCATTTGAGTATTGTCTGAGAGATGTTGCTGGCAGATCATAACATTACCTGAGATGGGCTTTCAGATGCCATCAATTGAATGTATTGATGGTTTGTTCATCAGAATGAATCCTTTGATTATATCTTGATGAAGGATTTGAAAACCTCTGCGTTGACCGTTTCGGAACCGTCTGAGGTTACCGCTTTAAGTCTGGGAGGCTGATCGTTACGGAACTGTCCAAAGTTTCTGTTTTAGATTTTGAGAGTTGATCTATGAGGAACCGTCTGAGGTATCAGCTTTAGATCTTTGAAGGTTGATCATAGTGGAACCGTCTGAGGTATCGACTTAGATCTGATGGTAGATCATTGTGGAACCGTCTGTGGTTTCCGCTTTGGATCTTGAAGATTGATTGCTGTGGAACCGTCTGAGGTTTCCGCTTCGGATCTTGAAGATTGATCGTTGTGGAACCGTCTGAGGTTTCCGCTTCGGATCTTGAAGGTTGATCATTGTGGAACCGTCTAAGGTATCAACTTCGATCTGAAGATTGATCGTCTTAAGGAACCGTCCAAGGTATCGACTTAGATCTGTAGGTAGATCATTAAGGAACTGTCCAAGGTATCGACTTAGATCTGAGGGTAGATCGTTGTGGAACCGTCTGAGGTTTCTGCTTTAGATCTTTGATGGTAGATCATTAAGGAACCGTCCAAGGTATCGACTTAGATCTATGTTGCTTGTTTTTTGAGTTGATAGGTGTTTTGAAAAGAAAGATCTCTTCATAATGAATCATTGTCTTGATTATATCTGAAAGGAACGTTCGTCTGAATAGAGTTCAAGAGAACACTGCATGTGATTGAGAACAACTTTTCTGAGGATATTCGTCCACCTGAAAAAGATCAAGTTAGTGATATGCAATGTCATGATGCATGTAATGTATATGTCGAGATTCTCAAAATAAATGAGAAACGTGCATGTTATGTATGCGTTTGTCATGAAACATTATATGATGTGTATGAATATGCGTATAATGTATGATGTATGATTTATGCAATTTAGAGCGTATCAAACTTCTGGTTGGGAAAATAAATCCCTGCTTGTTATTTTGGAAATGAAGGCATTGATGATTGTTGATGATTTTTGCTATCTTGTTCGAGTGTACCCGGGTGGGGAAATTCCTCACGGACCAGATTACTCTATTGAGGGATCTTTGACTACCGCTTGGGGATGAAGGTAATTTTGAAAGTTCTGATTTTGATGCCCCTTGAATGGGAATGAGAAAGATGCATAATCCTCCGATGCACTATTTGACCAAGCCTTGGTGTGGAGACCACACCTTCTGGGGATAGTGATCTTGAACAGCCCTGCTGGGGAATAAGATTTCTCAAATCATTTTGTTGGAGAGAAAAATCTCATTGAGGAATTTGCTGAGAAATACATCTCTGTTGGGGAATTTTCCTCTGAAACTGGTTTCGGGATGATGTCCAGATGACTGGGACACTACCTGAATGTTATTCCTGTTTTTCATCAGTCATATTCAAATGCATATGTTCATTCAAATTTTATCATTGGGACGTTTACGTATTCAAAACAGAAAAAGTGATAACGTTGATTTTGAGCGTGAGCTGCATTGATTTTTTGAAAAAGAGCCATAATAGGCGGATTAGTACAAGGAGACAAAAATCCTAGTAATAGGAAATTGTCATAAAGTTTTGAAAAGTACTTATAAAGAGAAATAGCTATGTGAAAACAATCCAGTCAAGTTTCAACTCTGCTATTGCCAATCTTTCTTTGAGTATCTCATCCCTCATTTGTTGGAAGAAAGTGATTGGACTGATCGGTGCCTTTGATGTGTTGAACCTCAAAGGTGAGTAGGTAACTAAACGGGACATAGTCGTACGCTTTATTCCCTAACTTTTGCCTAGGCTGCCTTTCCAGGTTTTCAGCCTACCGGGATAATATTTATTTTTAGTCTCTAATTTTTGCCTGGATTGCCCTTTCAGGTTTTCAATCCACCGAGACGCTCATTTTTTGCCTAAGTCGCCCTTTCAGGTTTTCAACTTAGCGAGCTTTTCTTTAAGCGAAGTACTTTTTGACTATGTCCGCATTTACAGGGTGTGGGAAATCCTCGCCGTCCATAGTGGTAAGCAACATGGCTCCGCCGGAGAATACTTTCTTAATCACAAACGATCCCTCGTAAGTGGGAGTCCGCTTGCCCCTGGGATCACCTTGTGGTAGGATGATGCGTTTTACAACCAAATCACCGGTTTGATATGCCTGACTTTTGACTTTCTTGTTGAAGGCTTTGGTCATACGTTTTTGGTACAACTGACCATGACAAATAGCTGCGAGCCTCTTTTCATCAATCAAGTTTATCTGGTCCAACCGAGTCTGAATCCAATCGTCTTCGTCTAGATCAGCTTCTTTCATAATCCTTAGGGAAGGAATCTGAATTTCAATTGGAAGAACTGCCTCCATACCATAGACTAAGGAAAATGGAGTTGCCCCTGTTGAAGTACGCGCTGATGTGCGATAACCATGAAGAGAAAAAGGTAACATCTCATGCCAGTCTTTGTAGGTTACTGTCATCTTTTGTATGATCTTCTTGATGTTCTTGTTGGCAGCTTCCACCGCGCCATTCATCTTTGGTCGATATGGAGATGAATTATGATGTTTGATCTTGAACTGTGTGCAGAGTTCAGTGATCATTCTGTTGTTTAAATTTGTGCCATTGTCTGTGATGATCCTTTCAGGGATGCCATACCGACAAATGAGATTGTGCTTGATAAATCGGGCCACCACGTTCTTGGTGACAGAAGCAAATGAAGCTGCTTCTACCCATTTGGTGAAGTAATCGATAGCGACCAGGATAAAACGATGTCCGTTGGAGGCAGTAGGCTTGATTTCTCCAATCATATCAATACCCCACATTGCAAAAGGCCAAGGAGCCGTCAGGACGTTTAACGGGACTGGAGGTACATGTACTTTGTCAGCATATATCTGGCATTTGTGACAAGTTCTGGCGTGATGATGGCAGCCTGTCTCCGTGGTAGACCAGTAATAACCTGCTCTTAGAATCTTTTTAGCCATTGTATGTCCATTTGAATGAGTACCGAAAGCACCATCGTGTATGTCTTCCATAATCTGTTCTGCTTCCTTCTTGTTTACACAACGAAGCAAAGTCGAGTCACGGTTGCGTTTGTACAGGATTCCATTACTTAGAAAGAATTTGGCAGCAAATCTTCTTAGAAACTTTCTATCGTTAATGGATGCCCCTTCAGGGTACTCTTGGACTTCGAGATATCTTTTTACTTCATGGAACCATGGTTTTTCATCCATTCCTTCGGTATCAATCTCATTATAATAGGCTGGTTCATCTTGTCTGTAAATGGTGATCATTGGCGCCTCATTGTCCCACCTGACTTTGAACATGGATGACATGGTAGCTAGGGCATCAGCTAGTTGATTTTCTTCGCGCGGGATATGTTCAAAAGTGATTTCTTCAAAGTAGGGAATCAAACTCAGCACATATTCTTTGTATGGAATTAGATTCGGGTGCTTCGTGTCCCATTCCTCTTTGACTTGATAAATTACAAGCGCCGAGTCTCCGTAGACCTCCAGGAACTTGATTCTTAGCTCGATTGCGGCTTTGAGACCCAGAATACATGCTTCATATTCGGCTATATTGTTAGTGCAGTTGAAGCATAATCTGGCAGTGAATGGTGTATGTCCTCCTGTAGGAGAAATGATCACAGCACCGATGCCATTGCCAAGTGCATTAGAAGCTCCATCAAAAACCATAGTCCATCGGGATCCTGGCTCGGGTCCTTCCTCTGGTCCTAGTTGTTTGTAGTCAGTAACTAGCATAATGTATTCATCTGGGAAGTCAAAGTTCAACGCTTGATAATCATCCACTGCTTGATGAGCCAGATGATCAGCTACCACACTTCCTTTGATCGCCTTTTGTGAAGTGTATTGGATGTCATACTCTGTTAAGATCATTTGCCATCTTGCTGTTCTTCCAGAGAGAGCAGGTTTTTCGAACACATACTTGATAGGATCCATTTTGGAGATCAAGAAAGTGGTATGGTTTAGCATATACTGCCTTAGTCGGCGAGCCGCCCATGCTAAGGCACAGCAAGTTTTCTCGAGCAATGAGTATCTTGTTTCACAATCGGTAAACTTTTTGCTAAGATAGTAGATTGCATGCTCCTTTCGGCCAGACTCGTCATGTTGCCCCAGTACACACCCCATTGAATCTTCTAACACAGTTAAGTACATTATCAGAGGTCTTCCTTCCACTGGTGGTAACAAGATTGGCGGTTTTTGAAGATATTCTTTGATTTTATTAAAGGCTAACTGGCATTTGTCGTTCCATCTTTCCACTTGATCTTTCTTCAGCAGTTTGAAGATCGGCACACAAGTAGTAGTCATATGGGCAATAAATCTGGCTATGTAATTCAGACGTCCCAAGAATCCTCTGACTTGTTTCTCGATACGGGGTATGGGCATTTCTTGAATGGCTTTGACCTTGGCAGGATCAACCTCAATACCTTTGCTGCTGACGATGAAACCTAAGAGTTTACCGGATCTTACTCCAAAGGTACACTTGTTCGGATTTAGTCGCAACCTGTACTTCTTGAGTCTGTCAAACAGTTTGTGCAGATGACCCAGATGTTCTTCTTCAGCGTTGGACTTTGCAATCATATCATCCACGTAAACCTCTATTTCTTGATGAATCATATCATGGAACAGAGCTACCATTGCACGCTGATATGTTGCTCCTGCATTCTTTAAACCAAAGGGCATTACTTTATAACAAAAGGTTCCCCAGGGTGTTGTGAAAGTTGTTTTTTCCATGTCTTCAGGCGCCATCTTGATTTGATTGTACCCTGAGAATCCATCCATAAAGGAGAATACCTTGCATTGTGCGGTATTGTTACCAGTACATCGATGTGAGGTAAAGGGAAATCATCTTTGGGGCTTGCCCGATTCAGATCTCTGTAGTCTACACACATTCTGACTTTCCCGTCCTTTTTAGGCACAGGCACTATGTTAGCTATCCAAGGAGGATAACTCATAACTTTCAGAAAGCCAGCATTGAATTGCTTTTCAACCTCATCTTTGATCTATTTTGAGATATCGGGCCTACTCCTCCGCAGTTTCTGCTTAACTGGAGTGCTACCTTCTTTGATCGGCAGGCGATGAACCACAATATCCGTGTCAAGGCCAGGCATATCTTCATAGGACCAGGCGAATATCTCAACGTAGTCTTGTAACATTTGAATCAGTCTTTGCTTGACACTGTCTTCTAGATCAGCCCCTATCTTGACTTCTTTCTTTTCTTCGTCACTGCCCAAGTTGATAACCTCAATTGGTTCTTCATGCGGCTGTATAGTCTTTTCTTCTTGTTCTAACAGCCTTGCAAGTTCCTTTGGTACTTCACAATCTTCCTCACTTTCGTCCTCAGTTTGGTAAATCGGATTTTCGAAGTCATGACTGGCAATAGCAGAATCGTTATCAACAGGATCCAGAGTGAATGTGAATCTGCATTTATGTGGGTGTGTGTAAGAACACATAGCTATTTGAAAATGAATAAAGCAAAGAAAGAAAAAGGATCACAAAATTTGAATATGCAAACGTCCCATGATTTTATTGAATGAACATGATCATGATATGACAAACCCTTATAAAAAGGACCAGTGTGCTTCGGGCAAGGCACACGGCTTTCAAGTTCATGGTTCGATAGTACATGAACCATTTTTATCTTTGCACATATAAACAACGAAAACAAGAAATTGCATTTACTCCTGATCAAAGGAGATCACATCTTTAGCTTCCCAGTTGTTCAATCCATGGTTGTGAGCAGGGAGTATCCAGCTGTTCCAGTTGCAGCTATCTTCTTCGTCTTCCACCGCATTGACTTCTTTGGTGGGAAAATGAGCTATTGATCCTTCAGGATGAGCAAGATACTCTGCTGGATACGAGAGCCCAGGCTGAGATACCTCTGTTGGCTGAGCGAGATACCCGATAAGATCGTCCCATCCAGTTGGAATGATGTCTTTGAGGGAAACTTGTGCATCCTGGGGAACAGTGTATTGTGTCATGAAATCGCTCTCATTATTTGGTGTTTCCCATGCTTCTTCAGGAGCGTCAGGACTTGTGAATGTCATATTGTCTTCACAATGATTGTCCCATCCAGTTGGGGTGATGTCTTCAATAGCGATCTGCGAGCTCAGGGGAGCAGAATACTTCACCATAAAGTCATACTTACCACTTGGTTCTCCTAGTGTGTCCCAGACTTCTTTTGGACTAGGTGAACTTTGGTATTGCTCAGTGATGGAACTTGAGAAACTTTTGCAATCTTCAAACTGATCACCCCATCCAGTTGGGGTAATGTCTTCCATGGCAATAAAATAACTCTGAGGTGCAGTGTACTTTACTAGAAAATCATACCCGCCGCTTGGTTCTCCCAAAGTATCCCAAACTTCCATGGAAACAGGTGGAATATGGTTCAAGATAACTCCATCGTCTTCAATAGCGTTCACTCCTTGGCTGATGAAATGTGACATTAATCCTCCAGAACGAGGACTTTGATTGTTCTTCTGATTTCCATTAGCATAGCCCAGGCCTAGCTTATCGAACTTGTAAGGTACATCGAGGAGCTGTCCCCATACTGTGCAACCACCTTCTTCGATCACAGCTTTGGCATCTTTGAGAGAAAACATAGTTGGAGTTATTTTTGTAGCAGGAGTAACGGAAATGTGTTTGGCAGTGGAGACATCTGGAGGGACAACCTCAAAAGATTGGCAGGGAATTTTGATAAATTCTCCATCCATCTCAACATACTTGGAGTTGCTCAGGTGGCTAACCACATACTCTTCTTCGCCATAAACTATGACGACCTTGCCTTTTACCGGATACTTTAACTTCTGATGCAGGGTAGAAGTTACAGCATTTGCCCCATGTATCCAAGGGCGTCCTAGTAAACAGGAATATGCTGGGTGAATTTCCATTACATAAAAGGTAGAATCAAAGATCTGAGAGCCCACTCTGATTGGGAGCTTCACTTTTCCGTACACTGTTCATTTCGTACATAAAAGGTGAATTTCCATTACATAAAAGGTTGTGGGAGTTGTAAGAACCCAAAGTGAATTATTGGATTATGGCGTGTTAAAGGATTTGAGTGGAAATTCAGAAATGACGCTATTATGAAGTAACGACAGTTTATACTCCACTATGGTTGTCGAATACTAATTGACAATTTGGGGAACTGATCACCCTCAATCCATTGTTAATGGTAGGCGAAATCGTGTTGGATGTTAAAGTTTTGTCTTGCTATCTTAATAGTGGGAAAAGAGTATTGAAATTTATATCGCGAAAGTAGTCGCTCACCAGTTTTTGTAACATGATGAAGGGAGTGGTTGAGTAAGAGTTGTACGAAATGAACAATTCGGAGTAGTGAGTTTTGTGCAAGCGAGTGTCGCAAGGTGAAAGATTTGGAAGTAACAAGTGAGACAACAATGTGAGGATGAGTATTAAGGAAAGTATGCGTTAGATTGAAAATTTGTGAACCATATAGTTGACTTAATTTTAACAAGGTAGTGACTTAAAGAAGAATTATCAGAGTTGCGTAGCGGAAGCATTATGTGGCACTGTTGTTATACAACTTGTAAGAAGTGAAGGACTATAAGTCATAAGTCTGTGAAGTGGAATTATCTTGATGTTTGGGTTGATAGACTGTTGGAATAATACGATGAGCCAGGATGCTGCATTGGATCGTAAGTTATTATGAATCATGTAAGAATAGTAATATGAATGTGTCATTATGGAACCGTTATTGGATTTTGGTGACCGAGTGATTATCAGAATTGATTCGTTGTTTGTGAGAAGTTACATGAATATTTGTGGTGGTGTATTACCTCAAATTGTTGGTAGTAATTGTAAGTAAAGTTGTTGGTACATTTTGTTAATGATCGGCGTATAGTATATATATATATATATGTGTGTGTGTGTGTGTAAGAATGAAGCGACGTTCGTATTTTGATATCAAAGGTGTCGAAATGACGGAAACATGTGCTTTAATTTATATCTTGCGGAGTCGTTGTTGTGCCGAAGAAGTAGCGATTGAAGTTATGACCAAGTGCGACTTGGAGACAAGAGATTTGGGATACGAGGTTTGTGTTTGGGATGGTGTTAGGAAAATTTTCAGGGACGAAAATATTCTAAGTGGGGGAGAATTGTAACGCCCCGAATTTAATTAAATTGGTTAATTAAATTATCGAAGGATTTAAAGATTGGATATGGTCGAATTTGGATTGTCGGTGTTATTTTAAGAAGCGTATTTGAATTTATTAAGATAAAAATCAGATTTTAGTCGGACAGTCGAAGAATAAAATTAAGAATAATATTATTTACAAGTCGGAATTTATTATATTGTTGGAATATTAATAAAAGTGATATTTAGATTTAATTGGAGTTGTTAGACTTATTGGGCCTAAAATTGGATGTGAAGAGGAAGTGTTAACTAAGCCCAATTGAAATAATAAAATTAGGGTTTTAGAGATACTGAGTGTAGTGTTATCATTTGGAGAAAACAAGAGTAGAAGAGAAGGAGGCTATGTCTTGAAGAGGAACAAGCTTAGAGATTCCATCCACGGTACCAAGTCGGAAGTATGAATCGGAGACCCATTGAGTTGCTTCAATTGATAAGGTAAGGGTGAGATTCTCTTCCTATAATGGGACTTATGAACAATTGTATGTGGGGAATTGGGTGTGTAGATTTATTGCATTATCTTGTGTTGTGTTGATTGTTGTTGTTCATGGAAAAGAGAAATTGGTAAATTGATTAGAAATTTAATTTGAAATAAATATGAAATGTTGTGTGTATCTGGAAATGCTGTGATTGTGATGAGTATGTTGTGTTGTCTTGTTTGTCGAGTCACATTTCATATGCATACTCTGTGACGGTCTGGATTGGCAAATTAGTGATGAAGGCTTATGCCTTGTGCCTCTGAATTGGGCAATTGGTGACGGGGGATGAAGCTCCGATTGGTACCACATGCATATACATGAGTCATGTCCCATGTGTCTTATGTGATTTATAATTGTGACGTTTTGTGACTATATCGGAATTGTATTTCGTGACTTGTTAACTGATGGATGTAGGTAAAAATGTGAATTAATGATTTTGTGAATAGTAGGAGGATATCAATACTTATGGATGCGATTAACTAAACATGTTTGTATGACTTATATGTGATGTTTTGTGACTAGATGTATGACTTATATGTGATGTTTTGTGATTAGATGTATGACTTATATGCGGTGATGTTTTAGGATTAGTATTGCTATTTATACCTATGATGAATTCTGACTTGGCTTGCAAAGTAAATAAAGCATATATATAATTAGCATTAATCGAGTCGGTTGACGCTCTGATACGTAGCACTCGGGGGGTGATTTATGACCTTTATGATTGTTGTTGTTTATTGTTTTAGTTTAGCTGAATAAGATGTTATTGATTCAAAGATTGAGAACTATGATTCCGCCATGTTATAATGAAAGAAGTTGTTCTGTTTTGAAAAGTATTATATGCTGAGTATTTGTTTAATTGATCAAAGAATGTGCTATGTATCCGCTAAATGCGGTAAAGTGATTTGTTTTGAAGTGAATATATGACACCTCATTTATTTGTTGAGAAATTTTGAAACTCTGATTCTTGAATAAATGCCGGGTATAATGGGGTGTTACAATAAGGATGATGGATGATTAGGAAGAACACAATGGAAGAGTTTGAGTTGACATTGATGAGCTATAAGGGAACATGAACAAGATCATGGAGATGCTACGAGTCTTGGCTAAGGAAGATTATCAAAGGAATGTAATTGCTGAAGCCAGTGGTTTCGCTTATGAAACTCAGCTTATCCTAAAGTCGGTCACTACTTGGCCTGAGTATGGTTTGCCATTGAATTACTCTCCTCCGTATGAGAAGACTTTAGGGACTGGTCAATCTTCACAGCTCGTGATTGGTCAATCTTCACAGCCATTGTTTCATGCTCCTATCATTATTTATTCCCAACCTATTGGGCACACTATTGCTCAACTTACTTACGAGAATCCTCTTTTTGAGTATCGTGCTACCCATTCCTAGATGGAAGTCAAAGAGACGCTGGAGATACTAAAGAAGATAGAGAGCAATATTAGACTTTGGAAAAGAGAATGAGAGCCATGGAAGAAAATGATTACTTAGGGGTTGCTGCTGAAAACATGTGTTTAGTTTCACACATTCTCATGCCTGCAAAATTCAAGACTCCTGAGATCAAAAAGTTACCTATCCAAGAATCCATTTGATCATGTACTACTGAAATATGGCTGCTTATACCAAGAATGACAAACTGCTTATCCACTACTTCTAGGATAGCTTGAGTGGAGCTTCGTTGAAATGTTATATGAGACTTGAGAGGAATCGCATCCATTGCTTTCAAGGCTTGGCAGATGCTTTCATGAATTAATACAAGTATAGTCTAGACGTGGCACCTGACCACCGACAACTCTAGAACATGTCTCAGAGAGATAAAGAGTCTTTTAATAAGTATGCCCAATGCTAGAGAGACTTGGATGCTGAGGTGGAGCCACCATTGACCGAGAGGGAACTAACTAGCATGTTTAGGGACACTCTATCACCTTTATTTTGGGAGAAGATGATAGGCAATGTGTCATCGAGCTTCATTGATCTGGTTACTATTGATCAAAGACTATAGGAAGGAATTAAGAATGGAAAGGTTGCTAATGTTGCTTAATCCTCTAGTGGGGATAAGAAATCCTATGGAAACTTCCATAAGAAGAATGAGAGCGAAGTAAATCTTGTTTCTAATGAGAACACAAAGACCCCGTCACAGACAACAACATTATGATCATTGATATGTGGTTGTAGTTTCTCTTGTGACCAGGGCTCCACCAACTTAATATCCTCAACCTCAGATTGTTAACTAGAATCAGAATCTTCCTGCCAGGAATAAGACTCAATTTGACCATATTCCCAAGACTTACAATAAATTGTATCTTTCATTGGTCCTGAGAGGTTTGATTATAACTAGGTCTCTAACTCTTCCAGTTGGATTTAGGTCCGATCTCCATTGTGATTTCCATCAAGGAGCTGCATGCCATGATTTGGAAAACCGCTAAGCACTGAAGGCTAGAGTTCAAGAGTTGGTGAGACAAAGGTTTTATCTTTCAAGGATGTCGGTCCTAATTTCAGAACTATTCCATTTCCAAAACTAGGCAAGTTATGCTTGAATTCAAGCATGACATATCACCTATTGAAGCCAATGTATTTGACAGGACATCTCATCCTCATTGCTGATTAGACACTAGGCCATGTTTCTTTTCATTTGCAATTTCCTTGCATTGTGTTTTTGCATTAAACTTTGTTTGCTTCTAAATGTTAATTTTATTGAAATGTCCATTCCATATTTTGATTAAATATGATTATATTCACTATGTACATGGTTATACTTTCTCTTCCATTCGCTTTTCTGTATCAAACTTTTGTCAATGCAATGATTGGAGGGAGAATGATGAAAACGAGATACCCAAATTTCTGAACAATATGATTTCATATAAAACTTTGTGACGATGTTAGGCATTGTTTGAATTCCTAAACACTGGAGAAATAAGGAAGTTAATCCTTTGTCAACACTTTGAGCCTAGGAGTTGTTGTTTCTTTCTATATGAAAAACTCATAATCTTAACCAGGGACATGGTAGTTCTCATTTAATTTGGTTGTGCATTCAAATTCAAGATAATTATTCAACACACCTTTCAATAAGGATTTCAATTGAGCTTTCCTCCGCACACATCAAAGAAGTGTTGGAGATGTCAGTCAAAAGTTACTGTGGTCATTCTTGAATGAGAAAGACAATCAATATCTTTCCAATATTAAAAAAAAGAATCAAAAGAGAAAAAGCCCTCTAAGTCAAAACCTAAGAAGGAGACTTTGGAAAAATTGAGGCATTCACTAACTGTAAACTCAAAAGAAACAATTCAGGAAAAAGTTATGGATAACTAAAGAAAAATCACTCAAAACAAGTCATTATAACCACTAACAAAGAACAAAATGTTGTGGTTATCAAAATATAAAGGTGATTGCGATCTCAAAAATTCCTTGGTTTCAGAGCCATCATTATCATACACCATTGTTGCAATTCCCAAGTCTTTTATAAATTGAATGCATAGGTTGAATTAACTGAGCGTAAGATGGAAGATCATCACGAATGGGGTGGGTTAAAATTAATCTTTTGGCCTTATATCCTTTGTTTCTAAAATCATGAATCAGACAATGTTACAACCCGTAAAAGACCTAATTGAAACTATTTTTATTTTGAAAGCATACTACAACACGGTTGCGTAAACTGAGTTCTAAAGAAATTTGAAAATCATTTGATCTGGTACCATACCTTTGCTTCATCTTTTACTTTAAACATCTAAACCACTATGTTTTGACCAAGTCATCCATGAAGGTGCGTGAAACACAAGAAATGAGGTTTTAATTGGGTTTCAAGGTCTAAAATCAGTTTCTTCCCAAATCAAAATGGAAGAACACAAGAACAAAAATAAATAACACAATTATAGAATTGGAATATTTAATTCCAGCTTCTTCAATATTCCAAGTCTTCATTTTATAGCTCATGAAAAAAGTCTGTTGAAGGGTAGAATTAGAATATTTAATTCCAACTGTATTGTCCTAACGGTCAGTGAGGGAGTGATAGACAGGTGGTACAGTAGTACTGACCTAGCGCGACCCAATCTGGGTAGTGGAAGAGTTGATACCACTTACTGTTTGCTCACGTGAATCCAAAATTGAAATTTATCTTCTAATCTTCAAAGGCTTCAGATAATAGATGTTGAAGCATGTTTAGAAGGACCAAAACATTGAATCACCAAAACCTGAGTCTTTAGAGTCTTCTAAATTCGTTCAATCAAAACCTTGTCTTCAGAGTCTTTAGCACTTGGTCTTTTGAAACTTTAATGCCTATGTCTTCAGAATCTTCAGAGCTTGTTCAAATATAACCTTATCCTCAGAACTTCAGCACTTGGACTTCAAATATTTAGAGCATAAGTCTTAAAAACATGTTCATCTAGAACTTTGTCTTCAGAATTTCAGCACTTAGTCTTTTAGAAGCTTTGTCTTTAGAATCTTCAGAGCTGGTTCTTCCAAAAACATTTCTTTAAAATCTTCAGAACTTGTTCAACAGAATCTGAGAGCTAGAAGAGGCCCCAAAATCTCTTTCATGAGAGTCTCGATCAGAAGCTCTATCAGTAATGTTCATCAGAACTGTTGTTTTAGAAGCATTCTAGAACTTGACTAAATCTGTAAACACACTTGTTTCTACCAGAGTCAAAGTGTGGTGAGCTCAAAGCATGATATCGTCACATGACTTTTCTTCAGAATTAAAACCTGTTAGCAAAAGCTACACACTAGACAGAAACAGGTAGAGTACTAATTTGGTTGTTTGAGATATCATGTAATGTTATCATGAACATATAAGGCCAGATGCAAAATCAATTTTTGTTCTTACAAATTCCCCATTTTTTTGATGACAAAACCATGTATTTTAATAAACAATTTATACTAGATTTAAATCACATAATAATATATTTAGAGTTAGCTAAGTAGTTCCCCCTGAGAATGATACTCCCAAAATTCATTTAAGCTTGTACAACGACTCCCCTGAACTCAATACTTACAAAATGATTTTGAAGTATAAGAAGGTATTAGAAAATGAATAATTCCCTGTTTACAGTTCCATCAGAGTCGGACTAGAATTTCCTCGTTCTTCATCTCAGATCCTAACATGCTATGAGAACGCGATGAATTTACAAAAACTGGTTGACAGAACCGGTTTGTGAATATGCACTAAGCTTCAGAGCGAGGAGCTTGATCTAGTGTCATAACCTAATTTTTGACCCCCCTGAGATGTCAAATCTCAACTATTTGATCAAACTCAAAACAAAATCCCAGAGTAGTCACTTGTTCACCAAGTACTCAAATCAAGGTTTCAAGTCAGGAGATTCAGGCAACGGGCCAACCAAAGAGGGGAATGATCCTCAACACCATCATATGGCTCAAGAAGTTTCATTCATCCACCTATGATCTTCAAATCTCAAGGCATCATGCCTCAGGTCCATCAAAATCACTAGATTAGGGTTTTGAGCCTATTAGGGACTAAAATTAGGGCTTTCATTTGGGAAGACTCACAAAGATTCAAAAGATGATTCAAAGGGCTCAAAAATTTTCAAATGATTCCTACATTAAAATAAAATGGGAGATGTACTTCAATTCCAGTTCAATAACTTCTAATTTCATCTGGTCCACAATTAGGGTTTTTGACATAATTCACCTAGAAAGTTGACTTTTGACCAGGACATGGCTCCATGGCTCAAAACATGATTCAAGGATCTTCAATCCAACAATATAATCCACTCATAACATTCATTTGAGGAGGAGAGATTTATTCATTTGAAATCTCCAAGAACACAGTTCAGTTGGAAAAAAGTCAACTGTTGGAGATCACCTTTGACTTTTTGGAATTTTGGTCAACTATGGACTTTTAAGGATCAAAATCATCAACAAATGATTATTGAAGTCATTTTATCAAATAAATTCAAGAAAATCAATCAAGAATAAAAAAATCAACAAAAGTCAAAGTTGAAAATTTCAAACTCTTAGAAAAATTCAAGGGCAAATAACTTCAAATCAAAGTCAAAGTTGGAAATTTCAAAGACTTAGAATCAAAAAGTGTTTTTAAGTGTTTTTGTCCAAACTTCAAGGGGAAATAACTTCAACTTTCAAGTAAGAACTGAAGAAAACTTCCAACATGAAAGTTGTAGATTTTAATCCAATGAACAACTTTGCCGTTAATAAAATTTCTTCAAAATGTCAACCATTTGAGAGATATGGGCATCCAAAGTTCCTGCAAAACACTAAAAGTGTTAAAAACCCTAATTTTTCTCAAACTTCATGGCCAATTTTCACCAACTTCCCAAATGATTTTAAGGAAACATAAAACAAATGGTTTGAAGTACATCATCTAAGCTTTCTAAAAAGTATTGGATCACCTCTTAATTCAATTTGAGCAAGAAGTTATGCATGATCAAAATAAGGTATTCAAAGATGGATTTCAAGCCATGACCAACTTTGGTTTTGGTCATTTTTGTGCAAGTACCTCTACTAAATGGTGCATCTAAACTTCAATTATATCAGAAGAGATGAGATGGAATCAAATGCATTATTGTACCAAGATTGGAGAATATTCAAAAAATAAAAAACATGTGATTATGTAATGATTACATTTGAGAATCAAGTGAACCTCTTCTAAACCAATTAGAACACTTCTCTACATCAGAAATGTTCCCTAAGATTAGAAGAGATCAATGGCTAGGGTTGGTTCAAGTGGAATAAAAAAAACTCATAATTTCAATTCAAAGATATTTCATTTTCTTCATGCCTAAGTTACTCTCCAAGTGACATCACTTTGCTCACTTCACTCCCTCATCATCTCAGATCCTTTGCATATAAATATAGGCCTCTTCTTCAGTTCAAAACACACCAAAGCAACTTCAATACTTGCTTTCTTCAAAATCTCTCTCTTTTTCTCATTTTTCAAAAGTTCTTGGGATGAAGGAGGAAATTCATCAATCTAGAGATTTGCCATTGAAAATGAGTATTCTAACACCTCAAGGAGGTTGAATGGAAGTGATCCAAGTCCTCTTTGAAGCTCTGTTGCAATTGGAGCACCATGATCACTTTCAACTTGGAGCTTAAGCAAGTAGAGTCGAGCTGAAGAATTCAGAGGGTGTCAATCTAATTGGATAGAAGTAACATCTTCCTAAGGGTGTAAGGAAGCTATCCAGGTGCCTACAACACATTTGTAGCATCAGAATCGTCATCTACCATTCTCACTTGGAGCTTGAGTAAGAGGAGTCGAGCTGGAAAATTCAAGGTGTTGGGATCATCAAATCATTGTTGGGATTTCCTTAACCATAGCCATCGACCTTTAGTTTCAGAGGTAGGTTTTCAAACTCTAACTCTTTTATTCTTGTACATATTTCATCAAATCTTGATACCAGTTCATTTTGCATCATTAGAGGATTAAAAGCCACCATTCATCATTCATTTATTCATCATGTGCATCATTTAATTTTATATTTAAGTTTCTAGGGTTCTTCATGTTTTTTGGGAAATTAAATAGTTGTAGTTAATATAAGCTTATGTTAGTTACATATTTGGAATCATGAGGAAACTTAGAACAACCTTCATGTTTGAATCATTGAGTTTGGTTGAGAATTAAGAAAGTTCATAAATTCAAAATCCTTGAGCTAGAGGTTGAAGATGAACATGGCGCGCGATTTTTTTAGTTCTCTTGGGTTTATTCAACATATAATCCATTGATTGCATGTAATATACAAACCACACGCGTTGTTCAGTTGGTGAAAGTTTTGAATAATAAGTATAAGGGCGTGGGTTCAAACCTTGGTGAGACTAGAACCATTTTTTTGCCACTATTTTTCATTATTTTCTTCACAACTTCACTTAGTTCATTCACCTATCAAAATTAATCATTTTTATTTGATTTTTCAAACACTCTTCATTTATCATATATATTCTATGAATATAAGAAAAAATCACAAAAAATATTATTTATTTGACATATTTTTATTAGGTTTAAAATGGTGTATTCTTAAGTATTTTTAATACTTTTGAAATATGTTTTCCTTTTGATTTTCAAAAACCTAAATTTGTGTAAATATTTTTGTGAACAACCCCTAATTATTTAGGTCTTAGTTAAGTGTAGACATTGTGTCATGCCTTAATTTGTTTGTTTCATCATTCAAAAAACTGTTTTCTTCAACTCTCGATTAAATAGACAGTTATGGTTTTCAATCAACAAAACCCTACATCCTTTAATCAAAGTTCAATCTTTTCAAATATCTCGGGCCTCTCCTTGAGTATAAGTCCCAACCGCTTTTTCATTTACAGTTCAGTTCAATTTCAGTTCAGTTCAGTTCAGTTCAATTCAACTTCAGTTCAATTTCAATTTCAGTTCAATTTCAAATTTCAAATTTCTTTCAACTATTTTTCCTAAACAGTAAAATATTCATATCAAAACCTTTTGTTTTTGTACATACTTGTCTGTTTTCAAAACCTTGTCTTCTGGACAAAACTCTCTCACCTGTTTTATTTCTCTGGTACTAGGAGGGACATTATTCCTAGTGAAACTGCTCCTAGACTATTTAGGCCCCTCTTCTGAGGTATAAGTCCTAAGCCTTATCTTCTTCTATTTTCATCTGTTTTTCCAAACAAAACTCTGGTACTAAGAGGGGCATTATTTGTAGTGAAACTGCTCTTATACCTTTGTGTCCCTCTTCTGAGGTATAAACTCCCAAACTTCAATTCTTCTGTTTTCAAACTTTTAAACAAGTTTTCAATTCAAATATTCATACTGTTTTCAATCAATCTCTTCATTTGTTTTCATTTCAAACTTCAACTTCATTTTCAGTTCAATATTTCAATCTATTTTCATTCAATCTTTCAACTTCATTTTCAAATCAACTTGTCATCTGTTTTTTAAACAATTCAATGGGCCTCTATTACAATATAAGACCCAACATCTTTTTTGTTCATACACCTTTCTGGGCCTCTGATCGGCCACCAATTTCACCTTGTTCCTATGTTCGAATCAATGGAAAAACATTTCATTCGGTGGTATTTTGATTCGTTTTAGTCTAGTTCTTTTTAGTTTTGTTAATTTTCATATTTGAGATTGGTGTGTTATCTTTTCTAGTTTTTGTTGTTTTTTTTCCATTGATTTTGATCTTGTGTTGGTAGTGTTTAAGTTATGCAGATACAGGGCACGATTCGAGACAAGAAAAAGTGGTTTTTGGCGAGACAGAGCTGTGACACGGCCACCCGTGTCATGTGACACGGCCGTGTCACACTTGCGGAAGGGAAATGACTGAAATTGTTAAAAGCCAAGAAGTAAGAGATCTGACACGGCCACCCGTGTCCCGTGACACGGCCGTGTCAGACGTGCGCGCAGAAAAGTGTTGTTTTCAACTCTTGGAATCAGTCACTTAAGGAAGGGCATTATGGACTTTTCGGAGGAGAATAATTGCTGAGAGATATTTAGTCACTGTTTGGAAAGGAGAAAACGACTTTTTGACGGTCGGCAAACGTGAAAAGAAGGATTGAAAGCACTACGGTTTGAAGCAAAGAAATCTTCAAGAGCATCCGCGATTGAAGATCAATTCCGATTCATCTTATTGTAATGTCTTCAACCTTAAATTCTGTTATTTTGACAATTGCCATGAGTAGTTAAACTATTACTTGTTAGGGTGATGTCCCTGGATCATGTGATGTAAAGAAGTATATTTACCGTTGTTTTCAGATTATCTTTATGAAATTCAGTTTACGATTAAAAGTTCTTATTGCTTCATTATATTGGAAAGTATATTGTTGATTTACGATTGGGATTTTGGTCCGACAAACCGACTCAATGCTTTTTAATCATAACGTTATCACTGATAATCACTTAGGAATAAGGGTTTGATGAATAGCGATCATTTTATCCGGGCTATGTCTTATAGAATCTTGGTATAAAATTATTGTGATCAGGAATGAAAAGATAGTTTTAATCTCAAGAAGTTTTTCACTAAGGAATTAGGAAAAATCAATGTTCGGCATTGGTAGTTGAGAATTTCGTCAGTTAATCTGTTAATTGGTAATTACTTCGTTACAGAGCGATTCATACATCTATCCTAACTTGTCTCCGCATATTTTCATTAGTCAAACTATTTTAACTCTTTCGTTTTGCATAAGTTGTTATTTAAATTAAACATAAAAACCAAACACCCCGATGACTTTTTATTCAATTACATTGTTCTGAAACATATAAGTCCTACGCAGTCCGCGAGTTCGATACTTGGGGAATTTACTCTATTATTACTACATCGGTAAAATTAGTACACTTGCTATTTTCCGATCAAGTTTTTGGCGCCGTTGCCGGGGACTGCTAAATTATAAGTTGAAGAACAGTTCAATTGAATTTTTGTTGCTC
Source organism: Vicia villosa (assembly GCF_029867415.1). Taxonomy (NCBI): domain Eukaryota; kingdom Viridiplantae; phylum Streptophyta; class Magnoliopsida; order Fabales; family Fabaceae; genus Vicia; species Vicia villosa. The sequence continues at coordinate 48,343 of NW_026706364.1, read as the reverse complement.
TGCAACTAAAATTGTTATTTTTTTATTTGTCTGGTATTTTATTTGCTTATTACTAATAATCGTCTAATCTTTGTATGCGAGGTAAGACCTCAGCAGAATTTATTTTTGACGCAGAGCCAGAACGATCATTGCGAGCTAGGCTTCGAAAAGCGAAGCAAGAACGACTGGAAGCGTTGGAAGACATTCTGACAGCTTCGGAATCTGATAACGAGGAAATTCTCTCAATTCATTCTGAGCATTCAAATTCGGAGGCTGAAACGATGGCAGCTCCCGTAGAAAGGGTGTTAGGTGATTATGGTGGAGCAAATGCACCAGCTGGCCGGATGACAATTGTAAATCAACCGGTCGATGTTGCTCACTTGCAACAACACCCAGCAACGATTCGACAGCTGGAGAAGAAACCATTTTCAGGAAGAATAAATGAAGATGCAAATAAGCATTTACAAAGGTTTCTTACTATGACAACATCTCTGAAGATAGAAGGACACTCTGAAGAAGCCAAGAAGTTGGTTATGTTTCCATTCACATTAGCTGACGATGCTGAAGAGTGGTTCTACTCATTACCTGCTGGGAGTATTACCACATGGCAACAAATGGAGTCAACCTTTCTGAATGAGTATTTTCCTGCCGCTGTTTATATCCGTAAGAGGTATGATATTGTTAATTTTAAACAGAAGGAAGGAGAATCACTTGGAGATGCGTATAAGAGATTCAAGAGGTTATTGGTGGCATGCCCAACTCACAACATGGATGTCACTGAACAAATGCAGAATTTTCTGAATGGTCTTAAAATGAAGACTAAGCAATTGATTGACACAGCAGTTGGTGGCTCATCCAACTTTTCAACAGCCACTAGTGTTAAAAAAATCATAGAAGCTATTGCGGCCAATGAACACTTGGAGTTATATGACCGTAGTGTTAGCCAACCTGAAGGATTAGTGGATATGAAATTGTCAATGCAAGTTGTGAAAATAGAAGATCAGGTAGCTGCGGAAGTTGAGCGGAGATTGAAAAAGATGACTGTTGAGACTCAAACTGTAGCTCAAGTTTAACCGGCTCAGACGGTCAGTTGTGAGATTTGTAATGGCCCTCACCAAACTGTGTATTGTTTTGTAACTCCTCAACAAATTGAAGAAATCAAGTTCTTGAAGCAGAACAGTCCTTATTCTAACACCTATAATCCGGGATGGAAGAATCACCCAAACTTCTCTTGGAAAGATCAACAACAAGTTCCTCAGAAGGCAGAATGGGAAGTAGCTATTGAGAGACTAGCCGGACAATGTTCTTAGTTTCAAGAAGAGACAAGAAACAACCATAGGAACACAACAGCTTCAATCAAAAATCTGGAAGTTCATGTGGGTCAGATAGCACAACATCTCATTCTACAGGCACAAGGTACTCTTCCAAGCTCAACTGTGGCAAATCCAAAAAACTAAGAAAAAATTAATGTTGTTACAACAAGATGTCAGAAAGAGCCAGAGCCTGAAGAAGAAGAGGAAATAGATGACAACTTAGTCATAGAGGTAGATCTAGAAGTGAGGGAAAATCCGAAAGAGCCTGAAGTAGTGATATCACCGGTTAAGCCGCTGGAAGAGAAAAATAAGAAAGAAACTAAACCGATGGTCAAATTACCATTCCCCTCTACAGTGGCCAACAAGGATTAGAAAGAGAAGGATTTTGAGAAGTTTGCTGTAATGTTCAAGAAGTTAGAGATTAACTTAGCTTTCTTTGAAGCACTTGAGAATATGCCTTTGTACAAGAAATTTATGAAAGAGGTAATTTCTAAGAAACAAGTGGGAGATGAGCTGAAAGTTAGAATCGAAAAGTGTGGTAGAGTCTCGCCAGAAAGGAGGATTCCAACCAAGAAGAAAGACCCTGGAGCAGTGGCAATTCCTTGCACTATCAATGATAGAACGTTCAAGTGGCCATTGTCTATTTTCAAAAAGCTTGACATTGGAAAGATAAGCGAGAGTGAGACAAAAATGAAATTTGCTGATCACACCATTAAGCAGTCATATGGTATAGCTGAAGATGTATTAGTAGAGATCGATAAGTTTATCTTTCCAGTTGATTTCCACATCATGGACATTCCCGAAGATGAAGAAACTCCTATCCTTCTCGGTCGACCATTTTTGCTTACTAGTCGCTGCAATTTTGATATCGAGAAAGGGACACTGACGGTAAAGTCATTTGATGAAGAGGTAACATTGAAGGTGTTGGAAGTCAATAAGCATAGTGTAGATGGAAATAATCAACTTTCGGTTGGCACAATTAAAACTGAATGAGAGAGCAAAGGTCCAAAACCTCTCCTAGAAAAAGTCTCAAGCATAGTCTGTGAGGTGACCTTATCGCACGCATCTGTCATAATTCCTAAGTTCATTCAAAAAGTTAAGAAGAAGAAGAAAAAGGAAAATCAAGGTGAGGAGATGGAGGTGGGTAATGATTTGAAGAGAAAAATGGTCCATGCTTTTCGTCTTCCTGAGTTCGTGGTTGCGGAGGTGATAAGCAACTAGGTTTGGAGGAGGAAGTACCCTCCCTAATAAAGGATAATGGACCCTCGAGCCATGCAACATTAAACGAAGCACTTCGTGGGAGGCAACCCACGGGATTTCTTTTTAATAGTTTTATGTGTTTTTGCATTTTATTCTGTAGGTACAAACAGTGTGTCTCTTGCGAAGAGAGAAGCGAGTAAAGAAAAGAATTCAACATGTGGAAGAGTCAGGGGTCTGACACGGGAACCCGTGTCCTGTGACACGACCGTGTCACAACTCCTGAAGAAGAGGATGTGAAAATTCAATTTGTGGAAAAGCCAGAAGTCTGATACGGGCACCCGTGTCCTGTGACACGGCCGTGTCACAGACCCTGGAGGATTTTTTTTATGAAACTCAATTTAAGAAGGGAGGCAGAGTCCTGACACGGCCACCCGTGTCGTGTGACACGGCCGTGTCAGGTAGGTGCGCTAATTTTTGATGAATTTTCATTCTCTTTGTGGTGGGCCCCCTATTATTAAAACCTATCTCCATCATTATTCATCTTTCTCCTCCATTTTTTTTCTTCATCTTCTCCATCTACAACCCTTCACCTCCGCCTCAGTGAGCACTGTAAGTCTCCCTTATGCTTGCTTACACATTGAGGACAATGTTAAGTCCAAGTGTGGGGGAGGTTCTTACGCTTTAAGTTATTTTATGTTATTTCCGTTTTTGTTATTTACTTATTTTATGTGTGTTTTGAGTCTTCTGTACACCAGGATGAATGTGATTTCAGAGAAAAGTATCATGGGAATGAAGGTGAAAAAGGGGAAAGATGTTAGAACAAGATTTGTTCTGATCAATATTCTTAGTTTTGATGATAACAATGTATATGAATTTTGTATGATATAATGTGGTACTCTAATACTATGCAATTTCCATTTCAGGAATTATATAAAGAGTATGCATAAAATCAGCGCAAGAAGCACTGACTCAGAAGGTTCAGCATGCGACATCAGAACATGGTCTGGCAAGACATCAGAACATGGTCAAGCAGAATCAGAACATGGGTCTATGGAAGCATCAGAAGGACTTGAGATCAGAAGCAGAAGCACTGAAGTTCTCATGGTATCACGCTCAGAAGCACTTCAAGGTCCGAAGACAAGAAGATGCTCTGCACCAAGCTGTTTGACTCTGATGATATTCAAACGTTGTTCACACAAACATCAGATCAGAAGCAAGTACTAGCTGGCAGGCTACGCTGACTGACAAAAGGAACGTTGAAATCTATGAAAGGCAATGTCAGTAGACACAGCGAAAGTAAGGCTCGAGGTAGTTGACAAAAGAGTGAAACATTAAATGCAATGCTGTACGGAATACGCAAAGCATTAAATGCTCCCAACGATCATCTTCTCAATTGCCTATAAATATGAAGATCTGATGAGAAGCTATGTTACGAATTCTGAATAGTACACTTGCGCAAATATACAGAAACGCTGTCAAATTAAAAAAGCTCTCAAACTTAATCATCAACCTCACTACATTGCTGTTGTAATACTTTAGTGAGATTAAGCTTAAACTTAAGAGAAAATCACAGTTGTGATAATAGCTTTATAAGAAGCATTGTAACTCTTAAAAGAATTTGTTTACATTAAGTTGTAAGAACTAGAGTGATCAGGTTGTTGATCAGTATACTCTAGAAAGTCTTAGAGGGTATCTAAGCAGATTGTTCCTAGAGTGATCGGGTTGTGATCAGTATACTCTAGAAGACTTAGAAGTTGTATAAGTGGAAAACCATTGTAATCTTGTGTGATTAGTGGATTAAATCCTCGGGTGAGGTAAATCACTCCACGGGGGTGGACTGGAGTAGTTTAATTAACAACGAACCAGGATAAAAATCATTGTGCAAATTTTTTTTATCTTACAAGTTTTAAAGCTACACTTATTCAAACCCCCCCTTTCTAAGTGTTTTTCTATCCTTCAATTGGCATCAGAGCGCCGGTTCTATGGTGCAAGCACTTAACCGTGTTTAGAAAAGATTCAGGAAGAGAAAAACACTAAGTCAAGATGGTTGAGACTCCACCCCCTTCCTTGGTCTAGATGGTGACTTATGGGATCTTCTGATGGATGGTTACAAACATCCAGTGAACGCTATTGGCGTAAGGCTTACAAGACAAGAAATGAATGATGATCAAAAGAAGCTTTTCAAAAATCATCATAAATGTAGGACTGTTTTGCTGAATGCTATCTCTCATGCCGAGTATGAGAAGATATCTAACAGGGAAACTGCATATCATATATATGAGTCATTGAAAATGACCCATGAAGGAAATGCACAAGTCAAGGAGACCAAAGCTCTTGCTCTAATCCAGAAATATGAAGCCTTCAAGATGGAGGACGATGAAAATATTTAGAAGATGTTTTCAAGATTTCAAACGCTAACTGCTGGATTAAGAGTTCTGGACAAAGGCTACACCAAGGCTAATCATGTAAAGAAGATCATCAGAAGCTTTGTCTCCTTTACGTCTGAATAAAGAGTAGTGAAAACTTCTTCCCAATCAGCCCTTTGATCAATTTCATGAGCACCCTCAGGGTTTCTTAGATCAAACATCATTCTCAGGATGTTTTCAGTAACAACCACAAACTTCCCATGGACAAAGGACAGAATAGATTTAGGGACAACAACAACATGCACCCAAAATTCTTTTACTAGATCTGGGTAAACCGGTCCACAGAACTCAGCAAATAAAGAGGTCCATCCTTGAAAGACGATATCTTCTTTATGATGATACCAATGTTCTTCAAGACTGTCAAAGTCTACCATAAGTTCACAGATAACTTCTAACTCCTTTTTGGAAATAGAGCAGGCGATAATTGGAACAATTTCCTGAACTCCTTCTTGAAGATGGAGAGGAGCAGATGAACCAGCGTTGAGAGATGATGAGGCTGCCATTGAAACAGTATTGAGATTGCAAGAACAAATTATGGGTTTGCGCTTAGGGTTAGAGAAAAGGGCAAAGAGGTTACAAAAATGCATGCACAAGGAGAGAGAGAATGGGAGCGAAAAAGATAAACGTTATGATTTGAAATGTATTTATAGAGACGAATTTGAAAAAGAAAGCAATAAAATTATGAGAATGAACAGTTACAGAATCAAATGAAATCAACTGCATTAAATGATGAGTGACGTTAGGTGAGAGAACATGGTAATTGAAATGATTTACACAGTTACCTAGGGCGGCGTCCCATCAGATTCACTCACGCTTTTACCATTCGTGCAGACACGTGTTCACCATCAGAAACACTAGATGACAGCTGTGTTGTATTGCATTTGCTTCTGATGAGAGTAGAGCTTTTCATCTTCTGATTCTGGTCACTGATTCTGACTACTATTCTTTAGAAATGATCTAGTTCTGATAGGATCATCTTTCTTCCCAAGGATCACATCTTCTGAGTGAGCTGAGGTGAGTCTAGAAGATCTTCTGACTGTTGGCTCTTCAAAAATTCTGAGATTCTCTAAAGATGAAGCAACTTGATCTTCTGATTCTTTGCTTTTGAGATTTTCAGCTTCTGAAACTTTGCTTCTTGGTTCTACAGCTTCTGATATATCAATATCTATATCTGCAAAATTCTCAAACTGCTTTTGCTTTTCAAGACCAAGCTTATCATCAAATCTGATATTGATTGATTCTTCTACAACCAATGTTTCAGTATTGTATACTCTGTAGCCTTTAGAGCGTTCAGAATATCCAACAAGGAAACATTTTTGTGCCTTAGAATCAAACTTACCAAGATGATCTTTAGTATTCAGAATGAAACAAATACATCCAAAAGGATGAAAATATGAAATGTTAGGCTTTCTGTTCTTCCACAATTCATAAGGAGTCTTATTTAGAATAGGTCTTATAGAGATTCTATTCTGAATATAACATGCAGTGTTTATTGCTTCTGCCTAGAAGTGCTTAGCCATATTGGTTTCATTTATCATGGTTCTGGCCATTTCTTGTAGAGTCCTATTCTTTCGCTCTACAACTCCATTTTGCTGTGGAGTTCTAGGGCAAGAGAAATCATGGGCAATACCATTTTCTTTGAAGAACTCCTCAAAGAATCTGTTCTCAAATTCACCACCATGATCACTTCTGACCTTTATGATTTTGCACTCCTTCTCATATTGAATCTGAGTGCAGAATTCAAAGAACACTGAATGAGACTCATCCTTGTGTTTTAAGAACTTTACCCATGTCCAGCGGCTATAATCATCTACGATGACTAATCCATATTTCTTCCCTCTGACATATGTTGTTTTGACTGGTCCAAATAGATCAATGTGCAGAAATTCTAACGGCCTTGAGGAAGAGACAACATTCTTAGATTTGAATGCAGACCTGGAGAACTTGCCCTTCTAACATGCTTCACAAAGAGCATCTGATTTGTATTTCAGATTTGGGAGTCCTCTGACCAGATTTAGTTTGTTAATCTGAGAAATATTTCTCAAACTAGCATGTCCTAACTTCTGTGCCAGACCCATTGCTCTTCAGAAACAGACATAAGGCAAGTCACCTTCTGCTTCTCAAGATCTGAAAGATCAATCTTATAAATGTTGTTCTTTCTCTTGCCTGTAAATAGGATTGAGCCATCCTTCTGACTTACAGCCTTGCAAGACTTTTGATTGAAGATTATGTCATAACCATTGGCACTTAATTGACTTATGGACAATAAATTATGCGATAATCCTTCTACAAAAAGTACATTAGTTATGGAAGGAGAGTTACCAAGACTTATGGTTCCAGAGCCAATAATTTTGCCCTTCTGATCTCCTCCAAACTTGACTTCTCCACCTGACTTAAGCACTAGGTCTTGGAACATAGACCTTCTTCCCTTCATGTGTCGCGAGCACCCAGAGTCTAGGTACCATGACAGTTTGTGCTTTGTCTTCTTTGCTGCTAAGGATATCTGCAACAGAAATTATCTTCTCCTTAGGAGCCCACAATTTCTTGGGTCCTTTCTTGTTAGTTTTCCTCAAGTTCTGATTGAACTTGGGTTTAGCATTATAAGTAACAGGAGGAACAACATGATATTCTTTAGGTTTGGCAGCATGATATCTTTTAGGTTGTGTCACATGCTTCTTGGTGTGTGTAGTGTGAAAACTCTGTGCATGTGAAGTGAGCCTAATATCATGTGAGTGGCCATATTTGAACTGATCATACAATGGCTTGTATGTGATTTTCAAATCATCAACAAGTTCAAATTTATGTGAGGTATCACCCTCATAGCCAAAACCAAACCTTTTGTTTCCAGAAACACCATATATCATAGAAGCAAGATGACTTCTGCCAATACTTCTAGATAGGAACTTTCAGAAGCTCGAGTCATATTCTTTCAGAATATGATTGAGACTAGGAATGGATTTTTCTGATTCAGAAGGAGATCCAATATATTTGGATAATTTTAAAACTTTTTCCTTCAGTTCATAATTTTCCACTTCCAGCTTCTTAGTTTCAAATTCAAATTTCTTTTTCAGCTTTTTGTATTTGATACTAAGATGAGCCTTGAGTTCCAGAAGTTCTGTTAAACTGGAAACTAACTCTTCTCTAGATAGTTCAGAAAATACCTCTTCAGAATCTGATTTTGATGTAGATTATGATCCATCATCCACTGTGGCCATCAGTGCAAGGTTTGCTTGCTCTCCTTCAGAGTCTGGTTCTGATTCTGATTCAGAATCATCCCATGTTGCCATAAGACCTTTCTTCTTATGAAACTTCTTCTTGGGATTCTCCTTCTGAAGTTTTGGACATTCATTCTTGAAGTTTCCAGGCTCATTGCACTCATAGCAGATGACCTTCTTCTTGTCAGATCTTCTGCCTCCAGAAGATTCTCCTCTTTCAGGCTTCTTTGAACTTCTGAAGCTCTTGAACTTCCTTTGCTTGCTCTTCCAGAGATGGTTTACCCTTCTGGAGATCATGGACAATTCATCTTCTTCTTCTGATTCTGATTCTTCAGAATCTACTTCTTTAGCCTGAAAAGCGTTAGTGCATTTTTTATAATTAGATTTTAATGCAATAGACTTACCTTTCTTCTGAGGCTCATTTGCATCCAGCTCTATTTCATGGCTTCTTAAGGCACTGATTAGCTCTTCCAAAGAAACCTCATTCAGATTCTTTGCAATCTTGAATGCAGTCACCATTGGACCCCATCTTCTGGGCAAGCTTCTGATGATCTTCTTTACATGATCAGCCTTGGTGTAGCCTTTGTCCAGAACTCTTAATCCAGCAGTTAGCATTTGAAATCTTGAAAACATCTTCTCAATATTTTCATTGTCCTCCATCTTGAAGTCTTCATATTTCTGGATTAGAGCAAGAGCTTTGGTCTCCTTGACTTGAGCATTTCCTTCATGGGTCATTTTCAATGACTTATATATATCATAGTTAGTTTCCCTGTTAGATATCTTCTCATACTCATCATGAGAGATAACATTCAGCAAAACAGTCCTACATTTATGATCATTTTTGAAAAGCTTCTTTTGATCATCATTCATTTCTTGTCTTGTAAGCCTTACGCCAGTAGCGTTCACTGGATGTTTGTAACCATCCATCAGAAGATCCCATAAGTCACCATCTAGACCAAGGAAGGGGGGTGGAGTCTCAACCATCTTGACTTAGTGTTTTTCTCTTCCTGAATCTTTTCTAAACACGGTTAAGTGCTTGCACCTTAGAACCGGCGCTCTGATGCCAATTGAAGGATAGAAAAACACTTAGAAAGGGGGGGTTTGAATAAGTGTAGCTTTAAAACTTGTAAGATAGAAACAATTTGCACAATGATTTTTATCCTGGTTCGTTGTTAACTAAACTACTCCAGTCCACCCCCTTGGTGTGATTTACCTCACCTGAGGATTTAATCCACTAATCACACAAGATTACAATGGTTTTCCACTTAGACAACTTCTAAGTCTTCTAGAGTATACTGATTACAACCCGATCACTCTAGGAACAATCTTCTTAGATACCCTCTAAGACTTTCTGGAGTATACTGATCAACAACCTGATCACTCTAGTTCTTACAACTTAATGTAAACAAATTCTTTTAAGAGTTACAATGCTTCTTATAAAACTATTATCACAACTGTGATTTTCTCTTAAGTTTAAGCATAATCTCACTAAAGTATTACAACAGCAATGTAGTGAGGTTGATGATGAAGTTTGAGAGCTTTTTGAATTTGACAACATTTCTGTATATTTGCGAAAGTGTACTATTCAGAATTCGTAACATAGCTTCTCATCAGAACTTCATATTTATAGGCGTTTGAGAAGATGACCGTTGGGAGTATTAAATGCTTTGCGTATTCCGTACAGCATTGCATTTAATGTTTCACTCTTTTGTCAACTACCTCGAGCCTTGCTTTCGCTGTGTCTACTGACATTGCCTTTCATAGCTTTCAACGTTCCTTTTGTCAGTCAGCGTAGCCTGCCAGCTAGTACTTGCTTATGATCTGATGTTTGTGTGAACAACATTTAAATATCATCAGAGTCAAACAGCTTGGTGCAGAGAATCTTCTTGTCTTCTGACCTTGAAGTGCTTCTAAGCGTCATACCATGAGAACTTCAGTGCTTCTGCTTCTGATCTCAAGTCCTTCTGATGCTTCCATAGACCCATGTTCTGATTCTGCTTGACCATCTTATGATGTCTTGCCAGACCATGTTCTGATGTAGCATGCTGAACCTTCTGAGTCAGTGCTTCTTGCGCTGATTTTGTGCATACTCTTTATATAATTCCTGAAATGGAAATTGCATTGTATTATAGTACCACATTATCTCATACAAAATTCATATACATTGTTATCATCAAAACTAAGAATATTGATCAGAACAAATCTTGTTCTAACAATCTCCCCCTTTTTGATGATGACAAAAACATATAAAAATGATATGAATTTGCAATCAGAATATCAGATGGCTGAAGACAATTACACAGCTATAGCATAAGCATATAAACATAGTGTGTGAATATGTCTCCCCCTGAGATTAACAATCTCCCCCTGAGATAAATAATCTCCCCCTGAAATAAATACTGGAATAAATTTATAAATAAAGGACTTCCCTGAGTATTTTCCATTTCAGTTGAGACGATCACATATGCTTAGATCTTCAGAACATTCACAGCTTCTGATTCTTGCTTCCATCGGACAGCTTCAGAGCTTGAATTTCTTCTTGAATCATTGCATGCTAGATTATATCAGAACATTGTTGAATGTACCAGAGCATCATCATAGCATCTCTACATCCTGAAATGTTACAGAACAAACTTAAACGACAACAGTTAAAGCATGAATGAATCAGAACATAAGATATGTATAAGAACATATAATTATGTATCAGAGCAAACAATAATGTTTCAGAGCATATTTTAGAACTAAAAACATGCATCATAACTGTGGTGTCGTTTTTTTTCCTCCCCGTTTCACTTGGGAGGACGGCACGCTAGACCCTTCACGCGAAATTTGGAAGGAGAATGCGCCCGTGGTGGGATGAATTTTATTTCAGTTCTTCCTACGATATCACACGAACTTTCTTATTTGTCCTACGAGTAGGAAAGGGGAAAAAAGATCTCAACTAAACCCTAGGAGTTTGCTAAGTGTGGGGATTCACCTAGACTAGAAATTCTGGAGTCCGGGGGGTCGGTTATACATAGGGAAGTGTTTAAACACCCTACATATCTGTAGTACTCTACAGGAACCTTCTCTGTGTCTAAATGTGTTTGTGCTGCTAATGATTATTGGGAAAGCTTCTCCTTTGTGTTAGGAGAAGGAATTGAATTGAATAAAAGAAAGACAGACAGACTGACTATTTTTGGTATTTTATTAGCTCGCTGAGATTCCTTGTGAACCTCATGCCTACATATCCCTAATGGAAGTCAGAGCTTAATGTAGTTCGGGGAACTAATTGATTATTAATTGTTTTTTGGGTGCCTTGCTTGAAGCTCAAGGTTGAAGCTTGAATTAAATCTCTGTTTACAGTAAAGAGACATGAAGTCATCTTTATCGAGAGGTATTTCTACTATTCCACCACAAACATTTTAAAAGAGTGACAGAATGATTGAATTCATTTCATTAAGAGAGTGACCTTACTTGTGTGTTTGCAAGTATGCTTGTATCTCTTGAATGAAATAAAGATGCTCGTCCAAATTAGGGAAAGTGTACAAGTCTGGGGATGTGCCAGAGCATGTCTTTCAGAGTCCTAAATGGGAGACTTTGATTGAAATTGAAATGTGTAATGTTTGTTTGTTTGAATGTGGTGAGATAGAAGAAAGATCTCTCTATAGAGATAAGCTATGTCTATCTGCTGTATAAAAGATTTGATTTTTAACTGGCTTGTATGAGGCCCAAGCTTGAGGCTTTTTGCTTGATTGATTGTTTATTGACTCTGGGAGAAAACTCCACTGGGGATTAATTTACAAGGGATTTTTATGTTCTGTACAAAGCCCAGAATTGAGGCTGACTCTACTTGGGGAGAATCTATTTTGATGGATTTTATTTGGTGTTCTGTACAAAGCCCAGAATTGAGGCTGACTCTAGCTAGGGAAAACATTATTTTCTGCCTTGTACAAAGCCCAAGGTTGTGGCGGACTCTTAAATAAACTGAGTATGGATGACTCTATGGGAAAAGATCCTAGATGTTAGGAATCTTTGACACATGAAATATGGTTTATTTGCCTTGTACAAAGCCCAAGGTTGTGGCTACTGAATAATGAAGGACTCACTAGGGGAGACTCTATTATCTGCCTTGTACAATGCCCAAGGTTGAGGCTGACTATTAACAGGGAGTTTTATTGTTTTGGTGCCTTGTATGAAGCCCAAGGTTGAGGCTAACTGTTTTTATTGGATTTTGACTCTATTGAAGGATTTATTTATTAAAAGACTGATTTTTGGAAGCAAACCCTTTCCAGGGATTTTGACTCAGCTGGTAGAATTGTCTGTTAAAAGATTGATTTTTGTCATGTTTTTGGAGGCTGACCCTTTCCAGGGGTTTTGACTCTTTTGGGGAAATTATCTCCTAAGAGAAATGAATCTTTGGTTTTTGAAGAAGTGATTTTGGAGGCTAACCCTTTCCAGGGGTTTTTGTTAAAATGAAGGAATGTTTGGAGGCTAACCCTTTCCAGGGGTTTTTGTTAAAATGAAGGAATGTTTGGAGGCTAACCCTTTCCAGGGGTTTTTGTTAAGATGAAAGAATGATTTGGAGGCTAACCCTTTCCAGGGGTTTTTGTTAAAATGGAAGAATGATTTGGAGGCTAACCCTTTCCAGGGGTTTTTGTTAAAATGAAAGAATGATTTGGAGGCTAACCCTTTCCAGGGGTTTTTATTAAGATGATTGGCAGAAAGATTATCTAGTGGAGACTTCTTGTTTAAAGCCCAAGATGAAGGCTGACACTGACTGAGGATAAGCAAACATGGATCCTAGACTCTGCTAAGGAAGATTGATGAAGATAAGGGTGACAGAGACTGTCCATGTCTCTCATTCCAAAAGGTGTACTCAATGTAAAATTGAGACAAACTTAGCTTGTTTTAAAGTCTGGTTTAAGTTGGAAGAAACTCACCAGGATATGTTAAAAGGTGACTAAAGACCTGTTCCTATGTTTATAAGAAACCTGGTGGGTCCTTGTATACAAGCTCAAGAGGAAGCTGGAAATGCTTTTAAGAAGCCTGTGGGTCCTTGTACAAAGCCCAAGAGGAGGCTAATCGAGGGTCATCGAGGGTCCTTGTTATAGCACAAGAGAAAGCTATGTAGTTTTGAACTTATTTTGGCTCTAAGCAAATGGGTAAGAGGTTTCACCGGGAATAATTCCTCTTTGGGTGGATGTGTCCTATTTTTTTGGATTCTAAGGTTTTTGCCAAGATGTTTCACCGGGAGTAATTCATCTTGGGGGTTTGAACTACAGATCTCTAATTAGGAAAGAGCCTTCACCGGGAAGACATTCTCAATCCTAGGTCATATTCCTATAATATATATATATAGTTTAACTGTCCTAGGGTTTACACTCAAACGTAGTTCTAAACTAATATATATATGCACAGTTTATATTTGACAGTAATTTAAATAGAGACTGTAAATTGAAAGCTTGTAAAGCCTAACCTGGATGGAGTGGAGGCCTTTGAAGAAGTTTGTACAAAGCCTCAACAGCAATTGGTGGATAACAGTTGAATATATATATGATAAACAGTTAAAGTTTTGAAAACAGAAGAAGTGAAGATGGACATAGGTCACATAGGTATGTGAAGAGTTTCACCGGAAATAATGCCCTTCAAATACCAGAAGAATGTTTTGAAAACAGAAAGAAGATTTTGTAAATACAGTTTTTGAAAACAAGCTAAGAAGAGAAGAAGGTGTTGGGACTTACACTCTATTAGAGGCCCACTTAAAAAATGATTTACTGTTTATGAGAAACAGTTGAAAATGATTGAAATGATATAAGGTTTTGTTGTTTGAAAACCTTAATCATTTGTTTAATCAGAGATTGAAAACAGTTTTGAATATTGACAAAAGTCAACTTAATTAAGGCAAAGATGAAATCTATACCTAATTAAGACCTAAATAATTAGGGTTTTATCATAAAATTATTCACAAAGTAATTAGGTTAAAACAAAATAAAAATATATATTTTAAAGTATTTAAGAAAACATTTAAAACATACTATTTTAAATCTAATTAAAATACATGAAATAAATAATATTTTTTTAATGATTTTTTTGATTATTCATAAAATAGGTATATTAAATAACAAGTGTGTGAAAAATGAAGTGAAAATGAATTAATTTGATAGGTGAATTAATTGTGTGAAGTTGTGAAGAAAATGAAAAGGAAAAGTGATAAAAAATAATATTTTGGCCTCACCATGGTTTGAACCCACGCCCTTGAAGCCAACAATCAAAACACACACCAACCAGCCAACGCGCGCATGGTGTTATAGAGGGGATTTCATTGCAATATGTGTGTTGTCTAGTGCATAGAGTGGAAAAAAGAAAATAAAATCAAAAGGTCTGAGGCGAGGGGGATTCGAACCCCAGACCTTGGGCATGAGGAGACTTTGGACGCGCGCTGTAACCATTGAGCCATTACGATGAATTCGTAAATAACACAACTACCACTAAATTTATTTTAAACTTAAACCTAAGAATTCAAAAAAATGGCGCCACCACCATTACCATCTTCAACCTCTAGCTCCTCCATCTTGGATTTCTGAGCTCTCTCATCTCTCAACCATTTTAAATGATTCAAACATCAAACTTGCTCGTTTTCAAACGAGGAACATGATCATGATCTCAGAATTTATTTATTCTAAGTGTACTTAAAGAATTTCAGTATGAACACGAAGAACACATAAACCCTAATTTTAAAATTAAATGATGCACAAGATGAATAAATGAATGATGATAGAGGGTTTTCAATCCTCTGATGATGCTGAACAAGATAGAATCGAGTTTTACCACAAAGAGTGCTTAAATTAAAGAGGTGGAGTTCAGAAACTTACCTCTGAAAATGGAGGTCGTGAGGATGGTAGAGAGCACCTGGGCTTGTATGAATGATCCCAAAAGCTTCCTTGGGACTCAGTGATGCTAACTGAATGCTTATTGTAACTTCAATTCTCCTGAATTGCTCTATGGACCTCCCTCGATTTGAGCTTCAAGTGAACATGGAGGATGATGAATCTGCAGTTACAGATGATCTGCGACCATCTGGATAGCTCCACTACCTCCTATGGAACGTGCCTGGATGCTTGGCTTTGTTGGAAACCTTCTGAATTGCTCTATGGACCTCCAACTGCAACAGCTCCAAAGTGAGAGCAACAATGGCATTACTCCACTTACAAAAGTGATCTAGGTGCTTGGATCACCTCAAATGAACCTCCTTGAGATGTTAGAATGCTTACTTTCCAAAGATAAGCTCTGGTTTGAAGAAAACGATTCTTCTTGCCAAAGAACTTTGAAAAACAATAAGCATGAGAAGAGAAAGAGAAAGCAAGGAATATGGTTGCTTTGGTGTGTTTTTCTACTGAGGTATGCTCTCCTATTTATAGGCAAATGATTCAGTACTGATTGAGAGAGTGAGCTTGCTTAGTGAAGTGAATTTGGTTTCTTAGCCATGAAGAAATTTCAAAGAATATCCAAGTGTGATCATTGCATTTTCGAGCCAGCTCCCTATCTATTGATTCTATCTGATCTTAGGGAACATTTCAGATACAAAGTGAGCTCTAATTGGTTGGTGAGAAAATTCCTTGGGCGATTCATCAATTTGCCATAAATTCTCAAATGTAATCATTACATAATCACATGTTCTTGTTTTAGGAATCTTCCTCAATTATCATGGCATGGTGAAAATGAATGCATGGCATGTTTTCAGATGTGTTATGGGTCGTGTAGCATCCATAATTGAGGTCATGTGCACAAAATTGCAAAGTTCAAAAATGATGCATGACCTATAATTTCACTTCATGAGGCCAACTTTGAACAAGCATAACTCCTAGCTCAAAATGAATTTGGAGAAGGTTGAACACAATTTGGAAAGCCCTAAACATCTACTTCAAATCATTAGTTTGGAGTTTCTTCAGAATCCTTTGGCAAATTTGTGAAAAATGAGGCCAAAGTTGGAAGAAAACTAGGTTAAAACACTTAGAAAATTTTCTAAGTGTTTATGACCTAAAACTTCAAAATTTCTAAAACTCTTAAATGATTGATCTTTTGAAAAAAGTTCCATTGTAAGATGTTGTTTTATTTTGAAAGATCTACAACTTTCATGTTGGAAGTTTTTTGAGTTGTGTAGGTGAAATTTTGAGTTCCCACAATGCCCTCAAAAACCCTAATTCCCGACTTTTTGCTCCTTGAAGATTCTTCTTGAATTTCTTTGGCCAAATGACTTTAATATCCATATATTGATGATATTGATCCTTGAAAGTCATGGTTTGACCAAAAATCTTAAAAGTCAAAGGTGATCCCATACAATTGACTTTTTTCCAGATAAGGTGAGATTTGGACTTTTGTGTAGAATCAAGATCTTCTCCTCAAATGAGTGATATAAATGGGTTATATTAAGGTGGTAAAAGTTCTTGAATCATTTCTTGAGTTTTGGATCCATGCCTCTGATTAAAAGTCAACTATCCTGGTGAATTAGGTCAAAAACCCTAATTGTCGACCAGATGAAAATGATGACTGTAGACTTTGAATTGAGGTGTAATGTCCAGTGGATCTTGTTATATGAGCTATTTGAAGATGATTGATGTCTTTGAATGATCCCCTGGGGCTTTTTAGGGTTTCCCAAAGGTGATCCCTGATTTTAGTCCTTGATAGGCTCAAAACCCTAGTCTGGTGACCTGAGTAAATCTGTATTCAGAGGACTGGGTATCTAATCAACCATAGGTGAGAAAATGAAGCTCTTGAGTCCTATGATTATGTTAGAGACTAATCCTTCTACTGATTGATCCTTTGCCTGAGTTTTCTTGTCTTTGAACATCCTTGATTAAATGCCAGATGAAGAAGTGACTGCTTTGGTTACTAGTTTTGACCTGATGAAAATCCTGAAGATATGTCATCTCAGGGGGGTCAAAAATTAGGGTATGACAATAACATATAAGGAATAAGAATGAGTTAGAGCATATTCTATCATCAGAATATCAGATCATTCTTCTTTCTTGCTTCTGATCTTGAAGCTTTACATCACTCAGCTTGCTTCAATTTCCATGAGCTTGATTCCATACAGAATTGCTTTTCCACATGTCTTTGCTTCTCATGTTGAGCTTTTAAGAAGATCTTCACTTCCTGCAAAACACTCAATGACATAGAAATTGCAAGTTCTGTTAGAAATGTGGAGACTTTCTCCCAGCAACTGATAATATAAATCAGATCATTTATCACATTTTCTCCCCCTTTTTGTCATAACATCAAAAAACATAAAAGATTCAGATGAAAAACAAACAATATGAGAGAAGGAAGGATAATTTTCATTGATTAGCAAAAGGATAATTGTCAGAAGTACAAGGAGAATGCATAGAATGCAGATGCAAGAAACAAAGAGAAACTACTAAGACACAGAGACTAAGACGACCCTAGCTTAGACATAATCTTGGCTAGCATGTCATGAATCCCAACATTGCTCTCAGTCTGCCTCTCCATGAAAGTGCGGAACTCAGCATTAGTAGTATCTTGCGCGTCCATGCGAGAAGATAGCTCAGCTTGGTTCTTCTGAATAACCTCTAGAGTCTTCACCAGAAGAGAGGGTTCACCAGAAGAAGCTTCACAACTTCTGTCCAGAGGGACAGCATTCTGAACCGCAGCTTCCATAATCAGATCATCAACTTGGTTTTCCTCAACAGGAATAGTCCCAGAAGGATGATCTTCAACATCAGCTTCTTCCATAGAAGCATCTCCTTCATATTCTGCAGCAGGCAGATCAGAATCTCCATTCTCAAGAGCTTGAAGAATGGCAGCAAGATTCCTTGGGGCAGAAGGACCTACAACTTCTGGTGGGTCAATAACTTCTGGAATGACCAAATTGGGGTCTTTCTCAGAAGGATTTTCCCTCAGAAAGTCGAACAAAGATTTGAAGTCTCCAGTCAGAACTGGATACTTAGGTCTCCATACCACAATATCCCTACAAGGGATAGCTTCCATTGCCGCAGCAATCCTTGCTTCCACAAGCTCATCAGTGAATTTCTTCTCTTCAAAAATATATCTCCCTCCGAGACGACTGAACCAGAATTCTTCATAACTCCTCAGAATTCCACAAGGGCGTGGAGCAAGTTCTACACAAATTTTCTGAAGCTCTTTAAAATAAGCATCTTCTCTTCTTCGGAAGATTCTCCAAAATTTTCACATAGCAACATCATTTAAGCCAGCATGTTCAACTATTCTGAGAGTATCAAAGATTCTTCTAAGGTTCCTCTTTACCATTTCATAAATTACACCAATAGGGTATGCTCGGTGGGAGTTTATTTTGGTTATGGGGGAATCTGGGTTTGGGACAGAATAGGGTTTAGGATCTCTATCCAAACGAAAAGATGATTCTGCTTTATTCTCAGAATCTTACACTACCGTTTCAGCTTCAGGACGAGGCTTGGGTGTGTAATTGCAGTCACGGAGCAATTGCTCGTGTGATGCAGAATCTGGAATATCTGATACAACAGAATTATTTTGAGAGATGGAAGGAATGGGTTCATAGTTTGCATGAGGTGGGGGTTGAAAAATGGATATATTTGTGTGAGGTGGAAAGAGAGTTTGAAGGGGTGGTATATCAAGGACAGGGTTTTCAATGGCCTGGTCAGAAGCAAGGTTGGTTGTGGGTGGTGATGAAGGAATGGAAACATTTGTGATGGGTGAATGGGGAGGAGTAAGAGTTTTGGTTACAGGAGAAGAAGGAGGTGTGAGAACATGGATGTTTATGGGTGATTCTGATGGGGCTTTTTCTGGTTGATTTACTGGTTCAGGGGTTTAAGCAACAGCTATTGGTGCAACTTCTGAATGTAAAGCAGGAACAGAATCAGGTTCAGAGAGATGTATACCTTTGGACACCTTTTGAATAGCCTCAACAACAGCCTCCATATTCCTCTGCTTCTTACTCTTCCGCTCTTCCACAATCTTAGCCTTTCCAAGAGAAATTTCTCTTCTTTTAGCAGATTCCAGTTTCTCCTTCTTTTTTTCAACAGCTTTCTGACCTTCAACTTCTTGAGTTGTTGGTCTTTGAATTATTTCTTCTTGCTGATTCACAGCTTCTTGAACTTCCTCATCTTCATCAGAGGCATTAATGATCAATTTTCTTTTTCTTGCCTTCTTCTTCTCAACAGCTTTTTCAGTTTCCACATTCTTATTTTTCATATTTCTCTTCTTCTTCTCAGTAGACTCTTTTTCAACAACAACTTTCTGAGCTACTTCAGCAACAACTTCTTCTTGAGCAGCTTTCTCAACAACGTCAGTAGCAACAGCTACACTTTGGACTACCTTCTCCTAGTTATCAGAAGAATGATCAAATTTTCTCTTAGCCCTTCTTTCCTTCTTCACAGCTGCTTCAGGAGCAACTTCTGAAACATCTTCTGATGCAGCAGGCTTGGAGGTGGAAGCTGTCTTGCGACCTCCTTTAGCAGGAGCACCTTTTTCTTGTTCTTCTTTTTCTTCCTTGAGAGAATTTAGATATCTAGTTCTGACTTCTGGCATCTCACTTCTGAAGAAGGGTTCAAAGTCAGCAAGAATAGGATCTCTTCTGCTTCTTGCTCCAGGAAGAGGTTGAGGGGTCTTGATGATAGTCTCAATAATACTCATCTTTCTCAAGGTGAGAGTATTCAAGCAACTTCCAGTTTTAACAACCAGATCTTTGATGGTACCTTCAGCTTCCAAGTTCTCAACAATCTTGGAATGAACCAGAAGGTTTGTAATGATTCTTCCAAAAGGAATAATAGTACACTTCTTTATTCTGAAGGCATTTCTGGAATCCCTCACAGCATTCCACATGTGGTTGAAGATTATGTAGATAACATCAACCTTCTTCTTAGTGGCAATGCAATACAGAATGTATTTCTGCTCATTGTTGACAAAATCTGCAGCATGTGTTCCTTTCCTGTGATAGAAACACTCTAGAAGAATCTTGGTCCAGATTTTGTAGAGGTCCCTCATGTCCTTGACACGCTTTGTCTCCTTTACGTCTGAATAAAGAGTAGTCAAAACTTCTTCCCAATCAGCCCTTTGATCAATTTCATGAGCACCCTCAGGGTTTCTTAGATCAAACATCATTCTCAGGATGTTTTCAGTAACAACCACAAACTTCCCATGGACAAAGTACAGAATAGATTTAGGGGCAACAACAGCATGCACCCAAAATTCCTTTACTAGATCTGGGTAAACCGGTCCACAGAACTCAGCAAATAAAGAGGTCCATCCTTGAAAGATGATATATTCTTTAAGATGATACCCATGTTCTTCAAGACTGTCAAAGTCTACCATAAGTTCACAGATAACTTCTAAGTTCTTTTTGCAAATAGAGCAGGCGATAACTGGAACAATTTCCTGAACTCCTTCTTGAAGATGGAGAGGAGCAGATGAACCAGCATTGAGAGATGATGAGGCAGCCATTGAAACAGTACTGAGATTGCAAGAACAAATTCTGGGTTTACGCTTAGGGTTAGAGAAAAGGGCAAAGAGGTTACAAAAATGCATGCACAAGGAGAGAGAGCATGGGAGCGAAAAAGATAAACGTTAGGATTTGAAATGTATTTATAGAGACGGATTTGAAAAAGAATGCAATAAAATTATGAGAATGAACAGTTACAGAATCAAATGAAATCAACTGCATTAAATGATGAGTGACGCTAGGTGAGAGAACGTTGTAATTGAAATGATTTACACAGTTACCTAGGGCGGCATCCCATCAGATTCACTCACGCTTTTACCATTCGTGTAGACACGTGTTCACCATCAAAAACACTAGATGACAGCTGTGTTGTATTGCATTTGCTTCTACTGAGAGTAGAGCTTTTCATCTTCTGATTCTGGTCACTGATTCTGACCACTATTCTTTAGAAATGATCTAGTTCTGATAGGATCATCTTTCATCCCAAGGATCACATCTTCTGAGTGAGCTGAGGTGAGTCTAGAAGATCTTCTGACTGTTGGCTCTTTAGAAATTCTGAGATTCTCTAAAGATGCAGCAACTTGATCTTCTGATTCTTTGCTTCTGAGATTTTCAGCTTCTGAAACTTTGCTTCTTGGTTCTACAGCTTCTGATATATCAATATCTATATCTGCAAAATTCTCAAACTGCTTTGGCTTTTCAAGACCAAGCTTATCATCAAATCTGATATTGATTGATTCTTCTACAACCAATGTTTCAGTATTGTATACTCTGTAGCCTTTAGAGCGTTCAGAATATCCAAGAAGGAAACATTTTTGTGCCTTAGAATCAAACTTACCAAGATGATCTTTATTATTCAGAATGAAACAAACACATCCAAAAGGATGAAAATATGAAATGTTGGGCTTTCTGTTCTTCCACAATTCATAAGGAGTCTTATTTAGAATAGGTCTTATAGAGATTCTATTCTGAATATAACATGCAGTGTTTATTGCTTCTGCCCAGAAGTGCTTAGCCATATTGGTTTCATTTATCATGGTTCTGGCCATTTCTTGTAGAGTGCTATTCTTTCGCTCTACAACTCCATTTTGCTGTGGAGTTCTAGGGCAAGAGAAATCATGGGCAATACCATTTTCTTTGAAGAACTCCTCAAAGAATCTGTTCTCAAATTCACCACCATGATCACTTCTGACCTTTATGATTTTGCACTCCTTCTCAGATTGAGTCTGAGTGCAGAATTCAAAGAACACTGAATGAGACTCATCCTTGTGTTTTAAGAACTTTACCCATGTCCAGCGGCTATAATCATCTACGATGACTAATCCATATTTCTTCCCTCTGACAGATACTGTTTTGACTGGTCCAAACAGATCAATATGCAGAAGTTCTAACGGCCTTGAGGAAGAGACAACATTCTTAGATTTGAATGCAGGTCTGGAGAACTTGCCCTTCTGACATGCTTCACAAAGAGCATCTGATTTGTATTTCAGATTTGGGAGTCCTCTGACCAGATTTAGTTTGTTAATCTGAGAAATCTTTCTCAAACTAGCATGTCCTAATCTTCTGTGCCAGACCCATTGCTCTTCAGAAACATACATAAGGCAAGTCACCTTCTGCTTCTAAAGATCTGAAAGATCAATCTTATAAATGTTGTTCTTTCTCTTGCCTGTAAATAGGATTGAGCCATCATTCTGACTTACAGCCTTGCAAGACTCTTAATCGAAGATTATGTCATACCCATTGTCACTTAATTGACTTATGGACAATAAATTATGCGCTAACCCTTCTACAAGAAGTACATTAGTTATGGAAGGAGAGTTACCAAAACTTATGGTTCTAGAGCCAATAATTTTGCCCTTCTGATCTCCTCCAAACTTGACTTCTTCACCAGACTTAAGCACCAGGTCTTGGAACCTAGACCTTCTTCCCGTCATGTGTCGCGAGCACCCAGAGTCCAGGTACCATGACATTTTGTGCTTTGTCTTCTTTGCTGCTAAGGATATCTGCAACATAAATTATCTTCTCCTTAGGTACCCACAATTTCTTGGGTCCTTTCTTGTTAGTTTTCCTCAAGTTCTGATTGAACTTGGGTTTAGCATTATAAGTAACAGGAGGAACAACATGATATTCTTTAGGTTTGGCAGCATGATATCTTTTAGGTTGTGTCACATGCTTCTTGGTGTGTGTAGTGTGAAAACTCTGTGCATGTGAAGTGAGCCTAATATCATGTGAGTGGCCATATTTTAACTGATCATACAATGGCTTGTATGTGATTTTCAAATCATCAACAGGTTCAAATTTATGTGAGGTATCACCCTCATAGCCAAAACCAAACCTTTTGTTTCCAGAAACACCATATATCATAGAAGCAAGATGACTTCTGCCAATACTTCTAGATAGGAACTTTCTGAAGCTCGAGTCATATTCTTTTAGAATATGATTGAGACTAGGAATGGATTTTTCTGATTGAGAAGGAGATCCAATATTTTTGGATAATTTTAAAACTTTTTCCTTCAGTTCAGAATTTTCCACTTCCAGCTTCTTAATTTCAAATTCAAATTGCTTTTTCAGCTTTATGTATTTGATACTAAGATGAGCCTTGAGTTCCAGAAGTTCAGTTAAACTAGAAACTAATTCTTCTCTAGATAGTTCAGAAAATACCTCTTCAGAATCTGATTCTGATGTAGATTCTGATCCATCATCCATTGTGGCCATCAGTGCAAGGTTTGCTTGCTCTCCTTGAGAGTCTGATTCAGATTCTGATTCTGATTCAGAATCATCCCATGTTGCCATAAGATCTTTCTTCTTATGAAACTTCTTCTTG
Organism: Vicia villosa; assembly: GCF_029867415.1. Lineage (NCBI taxonomy): Eukaryota > Viridiplantae > Streptophyta > Magnoliopsida > Fabales > Fabaceae > Vicia > Vicia villosa. Next base: position 24,953 of record NW_026706364.1, on the reverse strand, counting down.
GGATTCTCCTTCTGAAGTTTTGGACATTCATTCTTGAAGTGTCCAAGCTCATTGCACTCATAGCAGATGACCTTCTTCTTGTCAGATCTTCTGCCTCCAGAAGATTCTCCTCTTTCAGACTTCTTTAAACTTTTGAAGCTCTTGAACTTCCTTTGCTTGCTCTTCCAGAGATGGTTTACCCTTCTGGAGATCATGGACAGTTCATCTTCTTCTTCTGATTCTGATTCTTCAGAATTTACTTCTTCATCCTGAAAAGCGTTAGTGCATTTTTTATAATTAGATTTTAATGCAATAGACTTACCTTTCTTCTGAGGCTCATTTGCATCCAGCTCTATTTCATGGCTTCTCAAGGCACTTATTAGCTCTTCCAAAGAAACCTCATTCAGATTCTTTGCAATCTTGAATGCAGTCACCATTGGACCTTATCTTTTAGGCAAGCTTCTGATGATCTTCTTTACATGATCAGCCTTGGTGTAGCCTTTGTCCAGAACTCTTAATCCAGCAGTTAGCGTTTGAAATCTTGTAATGTCTTCTTTACATGATCTTCTTAATCCAGCATCCGCGATTGAGGATCAATTCCGATTCATCTTATTGTAATGTCTTCAACCTTAAATTCTTTTATTTTGACAATTGCCATGGGTAGCTAAACTATTACTTGTTAGGGTGATGTCCCTGGATCATGTGATGTAACGAATTATATTTACCGTTGTTTTCAGATTATCTTTATGAAATTCAGTTTATGATTAAAAGTTCTTATTGCTTCATTATATTGGAAAGTATATTGTTGATTTACGATTGGGATTTTGGTCCGACAAACCGACTCAATGCTTTTTAATCATAACGTTATCACTGATAATCACTTAGGAATAAGGGTTTGATGAATAGCGATCATTTTATCCGGGCTATGTCTTATAGAATCTTGGTATAAAATTATTGTGATCAGTAATGAAAAGATAGTTTTAATCTCAAGAAGTTTTTCACTAAGGAATTAGGAAAAATCAATGTTCGGCATTGGTAGTTGAGAATTTCGTCAGTTAATCTGTTAATTGGTAATTACTTTGTTACAGAGCAATTCATACATCTATCCTAACTTGTCTCCGCATATTTTCATTAGTCAAACTATTTTAACTCTTTCGTTTTGCATAAGTTGTTATTTAAATTAAACATAAAAACCAAACACCCCGATGACTTTTTATTCAATTACACTGTTCTGAAACATATAAGTCCTACGCAGTCCGCGAGTTCGATACTTATGGAATTTACTCTATTATTACTACATCGGTAAAAATAGTACACTTGCTATTTTCCGATCGGCCTCTATTATAGTATAAGACCCAACACCTTTTAGTTCATACACCTTTCTGGGCCTCTATTACAGTATAAGACCCAACACCTTTGTTTATACAATAAATATTTCAATGGGCTTTCTCCCTGAGTTATAAGACCCAATTCCTTTTCTTTTCATTTTAATAAAACATTCAACTTTTTCAATAAAATAATCAGCTGTTAAATAAGGCTTTGTACATACATCCTGAGCCTCCTCTCCGCTCTGGTAAGTGTTTATAGCTTTCAATTTACTGCTTTAAATACTTTGTTCAATATAAACTTTAAATATATACTGTTTAAATCTTCATCAGAGAAAAACCTTAGGACAGATAAATATTTATATATATTATAGGACTATGACCTGGTGTAGCAACCTGCCCTAAAAATTAAGACTTTTAGAGTCGCCACCTATTCTACCAAGGCGAATAGGAAACCTTACGCAGTTAAGAGATCGGGTAAGATTATTATAATCAAGTCGAGGGAAGGTGTTAGGCACCCTCAACCCTTTCCTAAGGTTTTGAGTTAAATTAACAGTTTTATGGCTAAGAGTATTAAGGCAAGGTTTATGCTTTCAAGGGTTAATAATTAAGGGAAATAAAATCGGGAAAAAAATGAGATTTAGAGGGAAGGGAGCTCTCCTTGGTTATCCAAGTGCCTACGTACCTCCTTATGGAGGATCAGAGTCTACGTAGTTCGGGCACATGGTTGTACGCCTTAGGATATGATATAAGGTGGATTGAAGGCTTTTTGAGTGGCCTTATCGTAGTTTTTGAAATGCGAAGTTCGAAGGTATTTTGAATTACCTTATCGTAGATTTGAAAATCGCAGAGATGGAAATCTGTAGTATCATGGTTTAGTGTGTTTTCAATGTTTGGGCGTACAACCCTGATTTTAATTTGTTACCATTAGTTGCAATAATCAATAGGTTTGATTACCATGGCTAACGGATTGAAGGGAGTATTGCTAACCACTATAATCGATAGATTCGATTATCACGAATAGCAAATGTGTGTATTTTAAATAATTAATTTGATTGTTACTCCTCGTAATCATTGGCTTTGATTACAAATAATAACGAATTTGATAAAAGGGAAATGCTAATCATCACAACCAATAGCTTTGGTTAAAACCATTTAGCAAAATAAATGTTATTTTAGTTTGTATTTGATTATTTAAAGGTTTGATTATTACCCACCGTGATCAATTAATTTAATCGAAGCGAATAAAATTCTAAGACTGTTTGGCTGAAACCTAAGTCGGTTAGAAAAACCCTAATCCTAATACTTTGGCCACTGGCCAATGGGATTGGGCGAACCCTAACGCATTGATAGCCTTTCTAAGGTTTTCATGATTATAATTAACAACTAAAATTAATTAAATAATTAAGTCGAATAATCGGGGGGAAATGATTGAGAAAAATAATCCTAAATAATTATATCCTAAGTATATATCTAACCCTAATTAAAATAGATTAATTAAATTATATACAAATAATTATCATTTAAAATAGATAAAACAAATAAATAAATAAATAAAATTGTATAGAAACCTGACTTGGATCCTGTGTTATTAGCTTTGAGTATCCATGATATACCTTCAGCCCTGTGTGTGAATCTGGAGCGTTTGATTTGATCTTGGTGAGATCTGGCGGTGCTGAGCGAGGGTACATGGTGGGCGTACCAAGGAGAGGACGCGCTGGATCTCATTGGAAATTCACATAAAAAATAAAGTGACGTACCTGGGAGTCGAACTGGCGTCTTTACGGTGACCAGGAAAACCCCTTTACCTCCACGCTGCTGTGCTATCTTTGTTAAAGTAATCCATCCAAATTATTAAATAAGAAACTAAATTCTTCAACACTATTTTCAAACCAAGTCAAACTGTGGGCCCTAGCGTGGTTGGATGAACAAATCACAGACGGAGAGAGAGACGCTCTCTGTTGACGCACCAATGAGATCACACCAAAGTGCCACACCAACGGTCCATCTTCCCAGCCACCACACACGGTGGTTTCAACCATCTTCTCCGGCGGGAGGTCCATCCGTCACCTACAAAAACGATCAAAAACACAAAAAAGAACCGCCTAGATTACCTAAACAAATGTTGCGAGTCCAATGGTGATAGTCTCAAAGTCCAAAATGGCCTGTAAATAGGAATACAAAGCACCTATCCTTTCTTGCCCTAACAATGGCAACCAGTGATTCTCACGTCCAAAATCCAAAAGAATGACACAAACAAGATCTAAACAATCATATGAATGGGAATGAACAATTAAAACTCGTTAAAAATGCATAGATCTTCGAAACATGGTTTTGGAAAAGAAAGCAAACCGTGAAGGGTCATATATCCTAGTCCGAACGTGCTTAGGCTTCACAAACGCTTGGCATGGATTCCCAGGAGCCTCAAGAGGACAATGGCATGATTAGTTTGGACCTGAAGCTTGCTAGAAATCCTGACCAGAATTTTCACCTTATGATGATTTTTTTCTTTTTTGAAACCCTAGCCCTTTGGCCCAAATCTTGTCCCCCTGGCTGCCCTAATAATCTCCATATATATATATGGATCCTTTAGGTCTAATAGCATGGGCAATAATCAAGTGATTTGATCCAAAAAAAATTGATTTTGAGATATGCATATAATCTTTCCAAACTTGGCCAATCTTGCTTCTCCTTTATCTTTCACGTATTCTTTGGCTTTATGACCAATTTAGAATCAATTTGGATTCAAGGGAATCAATTACATGATTTTTAAATATTAAATCATGATTTTATTTGATAAATTTTGTATTTAAATGAATAAATCCAAAATTAAGTTAAATAAAATCAACAAATAATTGGGAATTGGTTTATGGGCTCTCAATGAACTTAATATCACGTGGATAGCTTGTTTTTAGAAGCCCAATACTCAAAAGTGTGCAAATAGTTAATTAGGGTTTCAAACACTTCATGAATTTTACCCAACTTGTGCAACTTCTATCTTGATCAATTTTTATCTTTTGGAGGTGTTCATTGACTTTTTGGAAAGCTTAAAGACTCCTGTAAATAACCCTTTTTGTTTCATCTCCGTTGAAGCTTCCATGTTCAAGTTATGAGCTTTGACCTAAAAGGTGTTTTTGTTGACTTTTTGGAGGACCTATAATCTCTTGTACCATATCTCCCAAATGATGCATTTCTGGCCTTGACTTGTGAGAGACAAAGTTGTAGAGAATCAAATTTCCTTCAAAATAGGCTTTGGTTGGGAAATTTTTGATACTCCATGTGAAAGTTATGGCCAGTCAAAGTTGAGTTGACTTTTCCTTTAAAAAACCCTAATTTGAACCTTTGACTTTGTTCATTTCTGAGTTTTTATTAATGGATCATGATAAACTTTTGATGAAATGATGGATATACCCTCACATACTTGATGTTGACCAAAAATCTTGAAGTTTGACTGTACTTTGACCATAGTCGACTTTTAGGTCAACATAGAGCCATTAAGTGAGCAATATTCGGAATAGAAGCTTGATTTTTGACATGGAGGTGCCTTGAGACATATGAGGGACCTTGAGATCCATTTGAGGCCTTGGAGATTCAAAATCCTTTGATAACATACAGAACCCTAGTTTTGGATAGGAGAGAGTGACTTGAGAAAACCTTAGCACCTTGAGTGATTGGAGATGAAATGAGGAACCTTTGATTGAATATAAGAGGGCAAATTTTGGGGTATGACAGCTGCACCTTGTCATACCCTAATTTTTGACCCCCCTGAGATGACATATCTTCAGGATTTTCATCAAGTCAAAGCAAGTACCCAGAGCAACCTGACATTCAATCGAGGGTGTTCAAAGACAAGAAAACTCAGGCAAAGGATCAATCAATAGGAGGATTAGTCTCTAACACAATCATGAGACTCAAGAGCTTCATTATTTCACCTATGATTGATTAAGACACCCAGTCATCTAAACACAGAATTACTCAGATCCACAGACTAGAGTTTTGAGCCTTATCAAGGACTAAAATCAGGGATCACCTTTGGGAAACCATAAAAAGCCCCAGGGGATCATTCAAAGACATCAATCATCTTCAAATAACCCATATGGCAAGATCCACTGGACATCACACCTCAATTCAAAGTCTACAGTCATCATTCTCATCTGGTCGACAATTAGGGTTTTTGACCTAATTCCCCAAGATAGTTGACTTTTTAATCAGGGCATGAATCCAAAACTCAAGACATGATTCAAGAGTCTCTACTACCTCAATATAATCCATTTACATCATTCATTTGAGGAAAAGATCTTGTTCCTACACAAAAGCCCAAAAATTCACTTTGTCAGGAAAAGTCAACTGTGTGGGATCATCATTGACTATTAAGGTTTTTGGTCAAAAAATGACTTTCAAAGATCAATATCATCAATATATGGATGTCAAAGTCATTTGACCAAAGAAATTCAAAGAAATTCATCAAGGAGCAAAAAGTGGGGAATTAGGGTTTTTGAGGGCATGGTGAGAACTCAAAATTTCACCTACACAACTCAAAAAACTTCCAACATGAAAGATGTAGATCTTGCAAAATAAAACAACATCTCACATAAGAACTTTTTTCAAAAGATCAACCATTTAAGGGTTTTGAAAATTTTGAAGTTTTAGGTCATAAACACTTAGAAAATTTTCTAAGTGTTTTAACCTAGTTTTCATCGAACTTTGGGCTCATTTTTCACAAATTTCCCAAATGATTCTGAAGAAGACATAAACTAATGATTTGAAGTAGATGTTCAGGGCTTTCCAAATTGTGTTCAACCTTCTCCAAATTCAATTTGAGCTAATAGTTATGCTTGTTCAAAGTTGGCCTCATGAAGTAAAATTATAGGTCATGCATCATTTTTGAACTTTGAAATTTTGTGCACATGACCTCAATTATGGATGCTACACGACCCATAACATATCTGAAACAATGCCATGCATTCATTTTCACCATGCCATAAGAATTGAAGAAGATTCTAAAAACAAGAACATGTGATTATGTAATGATTACATTTGTGAATTTATGGCAAATTGATGAATCACCCAAGGAATCTTCTCACCAACCAATTAGAGCTTATTTCTGGCTCAGAATTGTCCCCTAAGATCAAGCAAAATCGAGGGCTAGAGGATTGATCAAATGGAATCAAAATTCTCATCATTGCACTTGGGATATTCTTTGAATTTCTTCATGGCTAAGAAACCAAAACTCTCCCACTAAGCAAGCTCACTCTCTCAATCAGTACTGAACCAATTGCCTATAAATAGAGGCCTCATTCTCATTCAAAAAATACACCAAAGCAACAGAATTCTTGCTTTCTCTTTTCTTTCTTCATACTTAGTTTTTTTCAAAGGTCCTTTGGCAAGAAGACTCGGATTCTTCAAACCAAAGCTCTCTCTTTGAAAATAAGTATTCAAACACATTGAGGGAGGCATTTGGGAGTGATCCAAACCTCTGGAACACTTCTGGGCGTGGAGAATCATCACCTTCACCTCTCATTTGGAGCACTTGCAGTTGGAGGACCATGGAGTAATTCAGGAGTTTTCAAGCCAAGCCAATCATCCAGACACACTCCTCAGGTCATAGTGAAGCTAACCTGGTGGCTGCAGCTCATCTGTAACTCGAGAATCATCACCCTCCATGTTCACTTGAAGCTGAAATCGAGGGAGGTCCATAGAGCAATTCAGAAGGATTCAAGCTCCAATAAGCATTCAGTTAGCATCATTGAGTCTCAAGGAAGCTATTGAGATCATTCATTCAAACCCAGGTGCTCTCTAACATCTTCACGACCTTCATTTTCAGAGGTAAGTTTCTCAACTCCATCCCTCTAATTCGTGTATCTTTCTGGCTAAAACTCAACACCATTCTATTCAGCATCATAAGAGGATTAAAAACCCTCTATCATCAGTCATTTATGCTTCAGTATAGTCATTTAATTTGAATTCCAAATTTTAGGGTTCTTCACGTATTTTAGATAATTCAGTAGATATAGTTAATATAAATTCATAATAGTTACATATCTAGAATCGTGAGTGAATTTAGAGCAAGTTTGATCTTTATATCGTTGCAAATGGTTGAGAATTGAGAGAGTTCAGAAATTCAAATTGTTGGAGCTTGAGGAAGAAGATGACAATGGTGGTGGCGCGCAAATTTCAAACCTCAGGGTAGAGTTTATTTTATATTTAATGATAGGTGTTTTATAAACGACTGAATAACTTGCCCCAGTGGCCACACATGCGCTCTTAGTCTCCTCATGCCTCAAGTCTGGGGTTCGAATCCCCCTCGCCCCAGACTTTTTGTTTCTTTTATTTTTCCATGATTAACCACTTGTTTGAAAATATAATGAACTGGATGTGTGACAATAACACCAAGCGCGCGTTGGCCCAGTGGTGTTATTTTGGGTTAGTAACTTGGAGGGCGTGAGTTTAATCCCTCTAGGTGACAAAACATTATTTTTTATCACTTATTTCCTTCAATTTTCTCACAACTTCACACAATTAATTAACCTATCAAACTAATTTATTTTCACTTCATTTTTCACACACTTGTCATTTAATACATCTATTTTGTGAATAATCAAAAAAATCATAAAAATATTATTTATTTCATATATTTTTATTAGGTTTAAAATAATATGTTTTAAGTGCTTTATTAAAAACTTTAAATATATACATTCACTTTGTTTTAACCTAATCATTTTGTAAATAAAGTTTATGATAAAACCCTAATTGTTTAGGTCTTAATTAGGCATAGATCTTCATCTTTACCTTAATTAAGTTGACTTTTTGTCAAATTTCAAAACTGTTTTCAATCTCCGAATAAATCAAATGATTAAGGTTTTCAAACAACAAAACCTTGTATCATTCCAAATCATTTTTTTAAATTGCTTTTACACCAGTACTGTAAAGTACTGGGGCTCTAATAGAGTGTAAGTCCCAAAAACCTTCTCTTCTTAGCTTGTTTTCAAAACTGTATTTTCAAAATCTTCTTTCTGTTTTCAAAACATTCTTTTGGTATTTGAAGGGCATTATTCCCGGTGAAACTCTTCAGATACCTATGTGACCTTTGTCCATCTTCACTTCTTCTGTTTTCAAAAACCCTTAACTGTTTATCATATATATATTCAACTGTTATCCACCAATTACTGTTGAGGCTCTGTACATACTTCTCCAAAGGCCTCCACTCCATCCAGGTTAGGCTTTACAAGCTTTCAATTTACAGTCTTTATTTAAATTACTGTCAAATATAAACTGTGCATATATTAGTTTAGAACTACGTTTGAGTATAAACCCTAGGACAATTAAACTATATATATATATATTATAGGAATATGGCCTAGGATTGAGAATGTCTTCCCGGTGAAGGCTCTTTCCTAATTAGAGATCTGTAGTTCAAACCCCCAAGATGAATTATTCCCGGTGAAACATCTTGGTAAAAACCTTAGAATCCAAATAATAGGACACATCCACCCAAAGAGGAATTATTCCCGGTGAAACCTCTTACCTATTTGCTTAGAGCCAAAATAAGTTCAAAACTACATAGCTTTCTCTTGTGCTATAACAAGGACCCTCGATTAGCCTCCTCTTGGGCTTTGTACAAGGACCCACAGGCTTCTTAAAAGCATTTCCAGCTTCCTCTTGAGCTTGTATACAAGGACCCATCAGGTTTCTTATAAACATAGGAACAGGTCTTTAGTCACCTTTTAGCCTACCCTGGTGAGTTTCTTCCAATTTAAACCAGACTTTAAACAAGCTAAGTTTGTCTCAATTTTGCATTGAGTACACCTTTTGGAATGAGAGACATGGACAGTCTCTGTCACCCTTATCTTCATCAATCTTCCTTAGCAGAGTCTAGGATCTATGTTTATTTTCTCCTCAGCATGAGTCAGCCTTCATCTTGGGCTTTAAACAAGAAGTCTCCATTAGATAATCTTTCTGCCATCCATTTCAATCATAAATTCCCTGGAAAGGGTTAGCTTCCACACATTCTTTCATTTTCAATAAAACCCCTGGAAAGGGTTAGCCTCCAAAGTCAATTAATAAAAATGTCAATAAATAAAGATTCATTTCTCTTAGGAGATAATTTCCCCAAAAGAGTCAAAACCCCTGGAAAGGGTCAGCCTCCAAAAACATGATAAAGTCAGTCTTTTAACAGACAAATTCACCAGCTGAGTCAAAATCCCTGGAAAGGGTTAGCTTCCAAAGAAAAAACAGTCTTTCAATAAATAAAATCTCCTCAGTAGAGTCAAAACCAACAAAAATAGTTAGCCTCAACCTTGGGCTTCATACAAGGCACCAAACAATAAAACTCCCCTGTCAAGAGTTAGCCTCAACCTTGGGCATTGTACAAGGCAGATAATAGAGTCTCCCCAGTGAGTTCTTCATCATTCAGTAGCCACCACCTTGGGCTTTGTACAAGGCAGATAAACCATATTTTCATGTGTCAAAGATTCCTAACACCTAGGATCTTTTCCCCATAGAGTCATCCATACTCAGTTTATTTAAGAGTCTGCCACAACCTTGGGCTTTGTACAAGGCAGAAAATAATGTTTTCCCTAGCTAGAGTCAGCCACAACCTTGGGCTTTGTACAAGGCACATAAAATAGAGTCATTCATTCAATTATCCTCAGCAATCAGCCACAACCTTGGGCTTTGTACAAGGCACATAAATAGAGTCTCCCTAAGTAGAGTCAGCCTCAATTCTGGGCTTTGTACAGAACACAAAAATACCCTGTAATTAATCCTCAGTGGAGTCATCTCCCAGAGTCAATAATAATTAATTAATTAATCAAAAAGCCTCAAGCTTGGGCCTCATACAAGCCAGCTAAAGTCAAATCTTTTATACAGTAGATAGACATAGCTTATCTCTATAGAGAGATATTTTTACTACTCTACCACATTCAAACAAACAAACATTTCCATTTCAATTTCAATTTTAATCAAGTCTCCCATTTAGGATTTTGAAAGGCATGAGCTGGCAGTAAAACCCAGACATGTGGTAACTTTCCCTAATTTGGATGAGCAACTTTCTTTCATTTAAGAGGCATTTGACTGGTATACTTGCACATACACAAGTAAGGTCCCCCTCTTGAATGAAATGAATTCAGTTATTCTGTCACTCCTTTAAATGTTTGTGGTAGAATAGTACTAATACCTCTCTGTAAAGATGATTTCATGTCTCTTTACTGTAAACAGAGATTTAATTCCAAGCTTCAACCTTGAGCTTTAAGCAAGGCACCAAAAATAATTAATTTCCCTAGTTAGTTCCCCGAACTACATTAAGCTCTGACTTCCACTAGGGATATGTAGGCATGAGGTTCACAAGGAATCTCAGCGAGCTTGTAAAATACTAAAAATAGTCAGTCTGTCTGTCTGTCTGTCTTTTCAAATCAATTCAATTCTCTCTCCTAACACAAAGGAGAAACTTTCCCAATCATTAGCAGCAAACACAATCACAATGACACAGAGAAGGTTCCTGTAGAGTACTACAGATATGTAGGGTGTTTAAACACTTCCCTATGTATAACCGACCCCCCGGACTCCAGAATTTCTAGTCTAGGTGAAATCCCCACACTTAGCAAACTCCTAGGGTTTAGTTGAGATCTTTTTTCCCTTTCCTACTCGTAGGACCAATAAGAAATTTCGTGTGATATCGTAGGAAGAACTGAAACAAAATTCATCCCACCACGGGCGCATTCTCCATCCAAATTTCCCGTGAAGGGTTTAGCGTGCCGTCCTCCCAAGTGAAACAGGGAGGTAAAGAAAACGACCACCACAGAAAAATGGCGACTCTGCTGGGGATATAAGTGTTAAAAACCTTGGTTTTTCATCCAAACCAATGGTTGACCTGTTGCTGGTCCAGCCCCAATGAGGAATTAGGGATGCCAAATTCCCCCTCAAACAAGAGAGGTCCTGCCTAACCTCTGTGTCATATCATGTGATTGTTGCATATATATTTGTTTACTTTGTTTATTCTGTATCGGGAAAGGGCTTGATTCCCCCTTGTGGTGAGAAATCCTATACCCGGATTTGAGTGCAACATAAGATAGGATGGAGGATGTAACACCCCATATTTTCTAATTTTAATTTAATTGGAAATTAAATTATTAATTAGAGATAATTTAGTATTTGGTTGAATTATATGGAAAATGATGAGTTATTGGCATTGGGCCTAGAGTGGTGATTAGCAGAAGAGGGGGTGTTGACTAAGCAAGCCCATTATAATATTTTATTTTATTTTTCATAAAATAAAGGAATTGGGAAAAGAGGAGAGGAAAGGAGACAGACTCTGAGAAAGGGAGAACACGTGAAGTGAGAAGAGCCAAAGGGGAAGAAGATCTTCGAAGATTCGACTCTGAGGTAAGGGGGGATTCTTCGGGTTAGTATTCCTTATGTGATTGTAGGTAGTATGATTGATTAGGATTGTTGTCTAGTTCAATCGTACGTGTCGGGTTGGGAATTTGTTAGGTTTTGATAATCTTGTATGAATTGACATGATTTTGTTGATACTTGTGATATATGATGTTAATACATGTCAATAACTTGTTTGAAATGTGTAATTGTGTGAAAATCAATGATAATTGTGTGTATGTTCGTATGTACCTGAAATTGGGGTTATGGGATAGGGTAAAAGCTGTCAAAATGTTGATTTTGGCTGTGCAGGTACGTAGGAACCGGTTCCCGTATGGGACGAACCGGTTCCCCCTTGTAAAAACAGAGAAATATGGATTCTGGGTAGCTGGGAACCGGTTCCCATGTAGGGACAACCCGGTTCCCCATAGTAAAAATCAGAGACGTGATTTTGGATGCAGCCAGGAACCCGTTCCCACGTAGGGACAACCCCGTTCCTGCAGCACTTTTCTAAAAATGTTTTATCTTTGAAAACTCATAACTTTTGATCTGAGTATCCGATTTATGTGCCGTTTTGGGCGTTGCGAAGCTAATGAGATACTTTATCTGATGAATTGATAAAATGGGCAATAGCCAACTTTACTTTTAAACTCGATTTAATTATTAATGAATTGAAAGATAGTATATGTATATGTGCTTATATATATGACTATTGATGCATGTATTTGTGTTGGTGATGAGATTGTGATATCCATTGAGTGATGTTAGTATATAACATGTCGTAGATGATATATGTTTTGTGATTATGTTGTTGGGTTGCTTTGACAATTTGTTACATTGTGTGTAATGATGATGGATATAACGATGTTTGATCGTGGTGATGATTGGTGATTGTGAATATTAATATATTGTTAATATTAATATGTTGGTTATGGTAGCAATTAACATTAATATGATGTGTATGTTAATTGTGAGGATGTAGTGTACATATGTGAATGATTGTATATGTATGATGATGATGATTGATGATTGTGAATATTAATATGTTGTTAATATTAATATGTTGGCTATGGTGGCAATTAACATTAATATGATGTGTATGTTAATTGTGATGATGTGATGTATGAATGTGAATGATTGAATGATGCTTATACATGTACATACTTGTTGTGACCTTATTGGTAAGAGGTGTTAAGCGATGTTAAGCATCGGAATGATGATGATGTATGAAGATGTAAGTATGTGTCATGTGTGCATTATTCATAAATCATTTGCATTGGAAGGCTAATTCCCATTGTGTGGAGATTAGCGGGAAGTCATCGTGTGCCCATGTGGGGTGTGAGCGATGAGGCAGTAGTCGTGTGCCCATGTGGGGTGTGAGCGACTAGAGGGCAGTATCAAAGAGAGAAGTCCTGTGATATGATTCACGAATTTTGGTACCACATGCATAGTGTCAGTTGCATCATATGCATTGGTGATAACATGATTGGATGAGATCCAGTGTTATGCCTTGGTGTGTTTACTTGATTGATGTGTTGAGAAGATGTTGTTAATATGACTTGATCCTTGATGAAATTGATGAGTTGTGGGCCGATGGCCAATATTGTTGGATGATGCTTGCTTGTTGTAATAATTCCGATTATATGTATGATTGAGTGGATGATAATTACTATGAGATTTTATTGCTTATGATTGCATAATGCTTATTAATTCGAATGAAACTCACCCTTACTTTGATGATTTCAGATTAAGGATGTAGCGGCGTCTTGATTGGGTGAAGATAACTTGTAAGCTAGCCCGTAGTTCGTGTCGAGTCATGCTCTGATTGTAACACTGGGGAACGATAGTTTAGAGACGAATTATTATGTCGGTCTTGTTGTTTTATGATCGTTTTAGAATAACTTGCATGGGTAATGAATATGCAATGTTATGGATTATTGTCCGCTGTGTTGAACATGAATTGTAATTATGTTAAGTGGTTCCTCGTGTAGCATGACAAATGACTATGGTATTTTTATGTTAAAGAAGTTGTGACATCCTTGTATTTCATGTTTACTCTGAATATTATTCTATTTTCCGCGGGGGTTTAGAAGGGTGTTACAATAGTGGTATCAGAGCATAGTCGGTCGTTGTGACCAGAGTCTTGTTGTTAATTTTTCCTTTCGGTATGCGACATGTGTGTGAAACACTGTCGGTACTCAGTGTGTTCTAACGGTTTGCTTGCAGAAGTGGGATTGAAACTAGTGGGGGAGAAGTCATGCTTCTCGGATATGTCTCAGATGCAAGATGTTAGAGTGACGCGTAGGGCTGCAGTACAAGAGTGTGGAGTTATTGTTTTCTGAAGTGAAGGTGACATGGGCTGAAGAATGTGGTTGTTATTTCAGTTGGATGTGTCTCGGAATAGATGATGGTTATTTCTGGAAAATGGAATTTCGAAGTTGTGATGCTTCAAGTGCTACTGATGGACTGTGATGTTGTTGTGTGAGTAGCCTTATGTGAAAGGTCGCTGTTGAAGCAGTGATTAAAGGAAGTATTGTCGTAGACCTTGTCGTAGGATTACTAGTAAGTAATTGAGATGATGGTAGAGGTTATCGATGTTGTTGAAAACTCTTTAAAGAGCGAGTAATGTGAAGAGACGAGTACGATCTCAAGGATAAGAAGGTTGATGATGGCGTACATGAATTTGGTTTCAGGATGTTGCAGAAATCGAACTTCAGCGATGAAATGTGTTGTTTAAGTTATAAGAAGTTTGGAAGCGAAGAGATGTGATAAGATGATGTTAATAATGAGATTAATTTGAAAAGAATGAGTTTTGGAGTAGAATTTCCATAAGCAAATCGCAGGAAGATTGCTGAATCGTTATGAAACTTCGAAAATTCATAACTGGAGTTCTGGACATCCGATTTAAGTTCCGTTTGAAGCGTCAGAAAGCTAAAGAGATGGAGTTTGTTATAAAAATGGTTGCAGCAGCTGTAACAATATTTAATTGTGACCGGGTGCTGTTGGAAAGAGGTGAAGTTACGGTTACACTTGTCCTTAGAACTAGATTGTTCGTTGGTGCGGCATGGGATGTCAGTGTCAGAGTTAAACAGAATAAAGGAATAATGAGGAGGCTTGTTGAGAAGCAATCTTAGAGATTAAATGTGCCAATTGAGGAGTTCTGGAGATATCCTATAGAGTGTCGCAGCATGGCGTCGGTGTTGCATTTTTGGATAACAATTAGAAAATTCATGTCTTGAGCTCTGAGTGTCGGATTAATGTAACGTTTGAACCCACGAAGAGGAGAGATTATGTTCTACATTGTGGAAGAGTTATAAATACCATAGACTGATCCTATGAGGAGATATGATGATGTCGGTTAAAGAAGCATGAACAAGTGTTGAATAAGAATGCCTATTACCGCGATTGTTCGGAACGAAGTCTAGTAGAATATGTCGTTGATGAATAAGATGATAAAGATGATTTAAGTATTAATGGATTTGAGTGATGAGGGAATCAGTAGAAAAAAGAAGAAAAAAAAAAGTGACATAGACTTTGGAACCATTTGTGGTATATTGTGATGCGTCGTTGATGGGTTTGGATGGTGTATTGTTGTAAAACCAGTAAGTAGTAACTTATGCGTCGGGACGATCGAAAGCGCAGGAAAGGAATTATCTGACTCATGATTTAGAATTGGCAGCCATGGTTTTGTTTTGATGTTGCAGTGACATTATTTGTATGGTTCGAGGTTGCCTCTAAAAATGTCGATGCTGATGGTGAAAGAGTTGGATTTAATTGAACAATTCAGAGAATTAAGTTTGGTATGTGAAGGTGTTCCTACTAATGTTGGATTGGGTATGCTGAGACTGACTAATGGTATTCCTGACGAGATTAGAGGAAATCAGAAAGCTGATGTTGAGTTGATCGATAAGTCGACCTTGAATTGCCAAGGTAAAGACGGTGAATTCAGAATTGACGAGGATGGTGTAATGAGGTCTAGAAGTCGCAGTTGTGTTCCAGATGTTACCGAGCTGAAAAAGAATATTCTAGAAGAAGGACACCATAGAGAATTATTAGACTATGACAATGTTGTTGAGTTTGGGTGCAAACTCGGAAAAACGCTATTATGTAGTAACAACGGTCTATGCTTAAATATGATTGTCGGCTATCTATTGACAAATTGAGGACTTGATCACCCTTAATCTCTTGTTGATAATAGGCGGAATCATATAGATGGTATAAGGTTGCTTGTTACCTTAATGGTATAAGATGTGATGAATGCTGAGATGTGAGAATGACCACTCACCATATTGTGGGAACTTATGAGGAAGTGATTATGAAGGAGTGCAAAGTATTGGACGGTGACTTAAGACGAGTAGTCGTAGTCGTACAGCGAAAGTATGATGTAAAGTGGTGTTATGAGTGCTACTCGTGAGCAGTGAGAATTAATATGTCGGGGTTCTACATAGAGAATATGTGTTTATCTATATGTTAGGTTTAGAATCTCGTGGACGTAAGGATGTCGTGCCAAAGGATTATGACCTTTTGAATAATTGCCGAGATGATGGATATCCTTTTACGGTTGTACGTAGTTAACGAGTAGGTATTCGGAGAAGTTAAGAAGAAGAATTGATATTACATGATGCTATAATAATCTTGTGATGTTGTAAGGTATTGTGTGGATTTCTAATTGAAATGAAGGATTATACTCTACGAAGGACGAAGTGGATTTCATTCTTAGTGAAGAGTGGGACTCTGTTGAGCTATCTTGTAAGCAATGGTATATTGAGGATGATGAGCTATGTAATTATAACTACTGATGTGCACTCATTTCCATAGTTGGAATGTTTAATAGATGAAGTAAATCAGGAATTTGTTTTTGAGTGCGAGTAAGTATTGACGAGTGGTGAGTTAGAACCATGGATGGTAAAGAATGATTCTTGAACGAATGAGTAAAGAGGGCCAGAGTTGGGTATAACCTAGAAGTCTAATTGATAATGATGGTTGCAATGAGTAATCAGGATAGTGCAGCAAAAGCAGAATGTAGCGTGTTGGGTAATTCTGGTGTGACCTAAGAGGAGCCAGACAATTGGAATTCAATGGTATAGGAATATGAGTATTGAGTTCTTGAAGGAAGCAGTTGGTAAAGATTGTAAGTATTACTTTATCGCTCAATTGGAAGAGTGTGCCTAAGGTTAGTACATGGGTAAACGGAATCCATTACTACAGTGTTGATCAGTTGTGATCATACCATGGATTGTGTAATTGTATTATTCAGTTATTGAGTGTATTGTATGGATCACACCTCGAAGTTTCATTGTTGTTAGCCGTTGGAATTATAGCGAGTGGTACATCTAGGGATGGTCAAAAGCAACGTAAGAGCTGAGATTGAATGCATGAGGTATGCTTATGTTGGTTATGTCAGATGAACTTGGAGGTTCGACTAAGAAAGTGTTAACTGAGAACAGGAAGGTCAGATGGAGGACTCCTATTTGGAACTATTCACTAGAAGTATGTTTTCGAGGACGAAAACTATTTTAGTGGGGGAGAGTTGTAACACCCCATATTTTCTAATTTTAATTTAATTGGAAATTAAATTATTAATTAGAGATAATTTAGTATTTGGTTGAATTATATGGAAAATGATGAGTTATTGGCATTGGGCCTAGAGTGGTGATTAGCAGAAGAGGGGGTGTTGACTAAGCAAGCCCATTATAATATTTTATTTTATTTTTCATAAAATAAAGGAATTGGGAAAAGAGGAGAGGAAAGGAGACAGACTCTGAGAAAGGGAGAACACGTGAAGTGAGAAGAGCCAAAGGGGAAGAAGATCTTCGAAGATTCGACTCTGAGGTAAGGGGGGATTCTTCGGGTTAGTATTCCTTATGTGATTGTAGGTAGTATGATTGATTAGGATTGTTGTCTAGTTCAATCGTACGTGTCGGGTTGGGAATTTGTTAGGTTTTGATAATCTTGTATGAATTGACATGATTTTGTTGATACTTGTGATATATGATGTTAATACATGTCAATAACTTGTTTGAAATGTGTAATTGTGTGAAAATCAATGATAATTGTGTGTATGTTCGTATGTACCTGAAATTGGGGTTATGGGATAGGGTAAAAGCTGTCAAAATGTTGATTTTGGCTGTGCAGGTACGTAGGAACCGGTTCCCGTATGGGACGAACCGGTTCCCCCTTGTAAAAACAGAGAAATATGGATTCTGGGTAGCTGGGAACCGGTTCCCATGTAGGGACAACCCGGTTCCCCATAGTAAAAATCAGAGACGTGATTTTGGATGCAGCCAGGAACCCGTTCCCACGTAGGGACAACCCCGTTCCTGCAGCACTTTTCTAAAAATGTTTTATCTTTGAAAACTCATAACTTTTGATCTGAGTATCCGATTTATGTGCCGTTTTGGGCGTTGCGAAGCTAATGAGATACTTTATCTGATGAATTGATAAAATGGGCAATAGCCAACTTTACTTTTAAACTCGATTTAATTATTAATGAATTGAAAGATAGTATATGTATATGTGCTTATATATATGACTATTGATGCATGTATTTGTGTTGGTGATGAGATTGTGATATCCATTGAGTGATGTTAGTATATAACATGTCGTAGATGATATATGTTTTGTGATTATGTTGTTGGGTTGCTTTGACAATTTGTTACATTGTGTGCAATGATGATGGATATAACGATGTTTGATCGTGGTGATGATTGGTGATTGTGAATATTAATATATTGTTAATATTAATATGTTGGTTATGGTAGCAATTAACATTAATATGATGTGTATGTTAATTGTGAGGATGTAGTGTACATATGTGAATGATTGTATATGTATGATGATGATGATTGATGATTGTGAATATTAATATGTTGTTAATATTAATATGTTGGCTATGGTGGCAATTAACATTAATATGATGTGTATGTTAATTGTGATGATGTGATGTATGAATGTGAATGATTGAATGATGCTTATACATGTACATACTTGTTGTGACCTTATTGGTAAGAGGTGTTAAGCGATGTTAAGCATCGGAATGATGATGATGTATGAAGATGTAAGTATGTGTCATGTGTGCATTATTCATAAATCATTTGCATTGGAAGGCTAATTCCCATTGTGTGGAGATTAGCGGGAAGTCATCGTGTGCCCATGTGGGGTGTGAGCGATGAGGCAGTAGTCGTGTGCCCATGTGGGGTGTGAGCGACTAGAGGGCAGTATCAAAGAGAGAAGTCCTGTGATATGATTCACGAATTTTGGTACCACATGCATAGTGTCAGTTGCATCATATGCATTGGTGATAACATGATTGGATGAGATCCAGTGTTATGCCTTGGTGTGTTTACTTGATTGATGTGTTGAGAAGATGTTGTTAATATGACTTGATCCTTGATGAAATTGATGAGTTGTGGGCCGATGGCCAATATTGTTGGATGATGCTTGCTTGTTGTAATAATTCCGATTATATGTATGATTGAGTGGATGATAATTACTATGAGATTTTATTGCTTATGATTGCATAATGCTTATTAATTCGAATGAAACTCACCCTTACTTTGATGATTTCAGATTAAGGATGTAGCGGCGTCTTGATTGGGTGAAGATAACTTGTAAGCTAGCCCGTAGTTCGTGTCGAGTCATGCTCTGATTGTAACACTGGGGAACGATAGTTTAGAGACGAATTATTATGTCGGTCTTGTTGTTTTATGATCGTTTTAGAATAACTTGCATGGGTAATGAATATGCAATGTTATGGATTATTGTCCGCTGTGTTGAACATGAATTGTAATTATGTTAAGTGGTTCCTCGTGTAGCATGACAAATGACTATGGTATTTTTATGTTAAAGAAGTTGTGACATCCTTGTATTTCATGTTTACTCTGAATATTATTCTATTTTCCGCGGGGGTTTAGAAGGGTGTTACAGAGGATGTCTTCCCGGTGAAGGCCCTCTAATCTTGGTTTCCAAGTCTACTCTTGGGATTTGCCTGGCTGGTTGTGATTAACTGCGCCACTGCATTCCGAGACTGATTTGTACCAGGAGGACCTAGAAACACATTAACCCCACTTAAAGCTTTTTTTTAGGACGTAGAGCGGTGATTACGGAAGTAATTGTCACGCAGATACTACACTCAGAGGAAACTCTCTTATAGATACCAATCAACGTATCTTTAAGGTTGAGCAAAAACTCTGAGACCCCTAGAACCCGTTCTACAGGTATAAAAATCCTTAACCTTAGTTTACCATTGGGGCGGGGATTGCGTTTGGACTTCATGACCACTATACCCTTCAACGCCATGTTTGTTTAAAACTCTTGTGTGTGCATTCATGCATTCATGCATCATTCATCAATAACAACTAAAAACAAAAAGAGTCTTTTTCGAGTCGTTTTTCAAGGAAACTAAATAACGAACGTTTTGAACTTCATAGAAAGAGAGAAACGGAGAAAGGACTTAAGGATCTATATTATGGATTACGGAAGAAAGAGAGCTAGGAAATACACCTTCAAGATTCCCCAGGTCGAGGAACTGGGAAAGCTCGGAAAATTGGTGGTCAACCCCCAGGCTTTCAAGGAGAAGTATGGAAAACTTCTGCCTTTGCTCAATACCAACATGGTGGTTGGGATCCTTCCCACCTTGGTACAGTTTTATGATCCAACGTATCACTGCTTCACCTTTCCAGATTATCAGCTCATGCCTACGTTGGAGGAGTACTCTTGTCTGATTGGAATACCCGTGTACGCGCAAGATCCGTACTCCGGTTTGGAAAAGAATCCTGACGACATTATCATTGCTGCAACTACTCCTTTGAACGTAGTCGACATCAGAACTCCTATGGTGAGTAGAGGAGGAATTCAAGGATTGCCCTCCAAATTCCTGTTTGATCAAGCTCGGTACTTCGTCAGCATCCAAGATATGAGCGCATTTGAGGAAATCTTGGCTTTGCTTATCTACGGATTGTTTTTGTTCCCTAACATTAACGATTTCGTCGACATCAACACAATTAAGATCTTCTTAATTGGAAATCCAGTTCCAACCTTGCTTGCGGATGCTTATCACTCTGTGCATTCAAGAAACCTGCAGCGAGGAGGATTAATCACATGCTGCGTACCGTTGTTATACGAATGGTTCGTTTTGCACCTGCCGAAGTCTAGCACTTTCTGGAACATGAGGGATGGCCTTTACTGGTCACAGAAAATCATGTCTCTCACTCATACAGACATTGAGTGGTGTAGTCCTGACAACGACGAAACCAAGATCATCTTCAGTTGCGGAAGTTTTCCCAACATACCCCTTATTGGAACTAAGGGAGGGATCAGTTACAACCCAGCTTTAGCCCGTCGTCAATACGGCTATCCCATGAAAAATATACCAAGTAACATCCAATTGGAGGGTCTGTTCTTCAAGAACATCGACGATCATGGCAACATGCTAAAGAAGGAAATTGTCCAAGCCTGGCGTCTTGTTCACAGCAAAGGGAGAAGATTGTTAGGAAAACATCTTTGCATCTCCCTGGATCCTTACCTTCAATGGGTACGCGTCAGAGCATTCAAGCTCAGGATGCCATATCAACATCAAGAACCTATTCCCCTAAGGGAACCAATTTACCTTTTCTCCACCGATGTTGAAAAACTGCAAGCGGCATTAAACAAGGTATGCCAAGAAAGGAATGCTTGGAGGAACAAGTATCGAATTGTCAACATGGAAAATGTTGAGATTCATAACATCCTAAGAAGGAAGGATGAGTTACTTGAAGTACTCGATCGACAAGTGACACAATCATCACTTTCTCATCATATCCCTCCTGCTTCCTGGATCATCGATCAGCTCACGTCAGAGAACGCTCAGCTCAAGAAACATAAGAAGATGTTAGAACGTGAAGTCGGCTCATCATCAAAGTTTTAGAGTCCTTTCTCTCAGTTTCTCTGTATTTCCATTTTCAAAGTGTGTTAAAACGGCGTTTTCGCTTAATTAATAAAGTTTGATGTTTCATAACGTAATTATGGTGTTTCCTTGAAAAATAATAACTTAATTGCATATCATACATCGCTTTAGTCGTACGCACTGACACGAGAATTGTCGCGGATCTAATAGTCACTTTCCTTTCTCCAGAAAGAGAGGAGGAGAAGGAGGTGAACCAAGACTTTCAAGCTGTCTCATCAATACAACACTCGTTCAAGTCGCAAGAAAAGAATGGAAGACTTTGAGCAAGAGAATGAAGAACTCAGGGAAGAGATTAATACTCTCAAAGGTACTGTTGAAAGACTCAATAGTATGGTGGAAGCCCTGGTAGTTGCGCAGAATCGACCAACGCCAGAAGAACCACAAAGGACTGTGGTTTCCGAGATTGTTTCTACTCCTATTCCTCAGTATACCATGCCGCCTGATCGACCTTGGGGCATGCCGTATAACTTTACTCCAGAAGGGTACATACCTCTAGCTTCTGAAGCTCCAAAAGTCACCATGGATATGCGTCCACCGGAGGGTTACAAACCTCTGGAAATTGAAGTTCCAAGAGAAACGGCAATGGGTTTCGCACAACAGAACGCTGAGATTCCAAGATCTGCTGTCATGACTTCTCCACAGCCCATTATGCATACTTTTCCCCTGCAGGGCAGACAAGTATATCATCATGCTCCAAGTGAGGATGATGGCGTGTATGAAAGATTGGACGAGTTCCAGGAACAGTTTCTGCAGATGCAGAAGGAACTCAAGACTCTCCGAGGACAAGATCTATTTGGAAAGAATGCTGCAGACCTCTGTCTGGTTCCAAATGTTAAGATTCCTCACAAATTCAAAGTACCAGAATTCGAGAAGTACAAAGGGAATTCATGCCCACAAAGTCATCTCGTAATGTACGCTCGAAGAATGTCAACTCAGACTGATAATCAACAATTACTCATTCATTATTTTCAAGACAGCCTAACTGGTGCTGCACTCAAATGGTACATGAACTTGGACAGTTCAGAGATTCGTACTTTTCGAGACCTCGGAGAGGCCTTCGTCAAACAGTATAAGTACAATCTGGATATGGCTCCCGACAGAGATCAACTCCGGGCCATGACTCAAAAGGATAGAGAAAGCTTCAAGGAATACGCTCAGAGATGGCGTGAAGTTGCTGCTCAAATTTGTCCACCACTTGAAGAGAAAGAAATGACAAAAATCTATCTCAAAACTTTGAGTCCATTTTACTACGGACGAATGGTTGCAAGTGCACCAAGTGATTTTACTGAGATGGTAAACATGGGTGTACGTTTAGAAGAAGCAGTTCGGGAAGGACGCTTGAACAAAGAACCAGAATCTTCTATTGGTCCAAGGAAGTATGGAAGTTCTTTCCAGAAGAAAAAGGATCAAGATGTCAGCAATGTCTTGCACAAAATCAAGAAGAAATTCCAACCTCAAGTTGCAACAATAACTCCGGTTGTTAACTCAGCGCCAGCTTATCAACCTCAGGTCTCGCAACAACAAACTCAACAAAGGTCGCAGCAACCTCAGCAGCAGGTTCGACCTCCAAATTACAACAATCGGGCTCCTAGGTATCCTGCCTTTGACCCAGTACCAATGCCGTATGCAGAATTGTTTCCAACATTACTGGCAAAAGGACTCATTCAGACAAGGAGTCCTCCAAATCCTACAAACAGTTCCTCACCATGGTATAAGGCTGACCAATCTTGTCCCTATCATCAGGGGGCACCAGGTCACAATATTGAGAACTGTTTTCCTTTCAAGATTGACGTCCAACGATTAGTGAAAAGCGGAATGCTATCCTTCAAAGATACTAATCCAAACGTCCAAGCAAATCCTTTGCCGCAGCATAAAGAAGCTTCAGTAAATCTGATAGATCAACACCCCAACGTCATTCAAATCTACGACATTCGTCAGATAGGGGAAAATCTTGTCAAGATGCACGCTAGACAAGCTGGGTACGGTCATGTACCACCTCACAACTACTTCACATGTGAAATTTGTCCAAAGAATAATCAAGGATGTGCCATAGTTCAAGCTGCATTACAAGAACAAATGGACTTGGGATGGATTCAACATATCCGAGTCAGGACTGAACATGACATCAACATGGTTCAAGGATGTCCAGGAGAATACAAAATCTACAAAGTTGAAGATCTTGAAGGATCGGTAGTCAGGTTCCACAAAACTTTAAATGGACTTGCCTACTTTGGAACAGATTTCCACGCTTACAGTAGATGCAAAATCTGTCGAAGAAATTCACGAGGATGTTTACGTGTTCGCAACGACATTCAAAAGCTGATGGATGACAATACCATTACTGTTCTTGCCAACAGAGAAGATGATGAAGTCTTTACCGTATCTCCTCAAATTAATCAAGTTGAACCAATGCAAGTCAAGTATGATAGCAGGAAGACAGCAGTTGCACCACTAGTCATCTACTTACCAGGTCCTGTACCGTATGAGTCCAGCAAGGCTATACCATACAAGTACAATGCTACATTCATTGAAAATGGTAAGGAAATATCATTACCATCTGTTGTCAACATTGCTGATGTTAGTCGAGTCACCATAAGTGGACGAGTCTTCAACAGAACAACAGAAAATGTGGAAAAGCCTTCGGAAGAAACCCCACATAGGCAAGACAATCATCCGACCAATGCTGTTCAAGCGAAAGAAAATGATGAGATCTTGAAGTTAATCCAGAGGAGTGAATACAACATTGTAGATCAATTACTACATACTCCGTCTAGGATATCTGTTCTCTCCCTGCTATTGAGTTCTGAAGCTCATAGGGAAGCTCTACAGAAAGTTTTGGAACAAGCTTTTATAGAACCAAGTGTTACTATAAGCCAATTCAACAACATCATTGCCAACATCTCCGCCGGAACTAACCTAAGTTTCTGTGACGAAGATCTTCCTGAAGAAGGAGTGGACCACAATCTTCCACTTCACATCTCAGTTGGCTGTATGGGTGATACACTCACAGGAGTCCTAATAGACAACGGATCCTCTCTCAATGTTATGCCGAAATCAACATTGTTAAGATTATCTTTCGAAGATTACCCTCTAAGAAAAATTCATGTCATCGTCAAAGCATTTGATGGATCAAGGAAGTCAGTTTTTGGAGAAGTGGATCTTCCCATAACTATTGGACCTCAGACGTTCAAAATCACTTTCCAGGTTATGGACATTCCAGCACAATACAGTTGTTTGCTAGGTCGCCCATGGATTCATGAGGCTGGGGCAATTACTTCAACACTTCATCAGAAACTGAAGTTCATAAGAAATGACAAATTGGTAACCGTATGTGG